>NW_023621980.1:0-5067 GCF_014905685.2 Nematolebias whitei
TCAGTGGTTGTTGTTGTTGTTTGCGATCCGGCCTCTGGTTCATGACAGTAGAATCTGGCCATTATGGATCCAACACCAACCCGAGAGTGGTGCTCTAAGGTAGAAGGGGCTGTTAGTAAACTTGAGAAAGGGCTTCAGGAAATGGCTGTTTCTCCAAGCTTTGTCCCAACAGTCAAACCAAGTCATCAACCAAACCCTGTTGACTCCTGCACCAAGAGAACCACGGTTAGCCCCCCCTGAACATTTCAGAGGTGAGCCTGAGCAATGTCGACCATTTTTGACTCAGTGTGACATTCAATTTCAATTGCAACCTTCATGTTTTCCCACTGAGCATGCTAAAGTAGCTTATGCTGTCTCACTTCTCGCTGGAAGAGCCAAGACGTGGGGCACTTCTGAATGGTTAAAAGGTGGCGTGGTATGTCGTAATTTTTCTGAATTTTCCAAAGAGTTGTGTCGGGTTTTTGACCCCATCCTCCCTGAGAGAGAGGCAGCCCGAAGAATTTTTGATATTAAACAAGGCAAGGATTCTGTAACCAAATACATCATTCACTTTCACTCTGTTTCAGCAGACAGTCATTGGGATGAACACGCACTCACTGACGCCTTCTTCAGGGGGCTTAATGAAGATGTTAAGGATGTGCTGGCAACAATGGACTATCCCTCATCCCTACGCCAGCTGGAGGAGGTGGCCACCCGTGTTGACCTTCGCCTGCGTGAGCGTGAGCGTGACCGTGAACAGAGTCGAGGCAAGGCCACAGCCATGTCCAGAACCAGACATCACCTTGTGGATCATGAACCTAAAACGGAACAAACCAAGAGCCCTCAGGATCCTCTGTATGCTACGGAACCCATGCAACTAGGAAGAAGTCGTCTGACCACCCAGGAACGAGAACGTCGGAGGAGGTACCATCTCTGTTTTTATTGTGGTCAAGGCGGTCATGATTGTCATCATTGTCCAGTAAAAGACCAGGCTCAGCAGGAGAAGAGAGGCTCCTGTTGAGTCTTAGTCATAAGATCAAGTCCTCTCCACCTATCATGTCCAAGTCCAAGGTCAAGTTCATAATAAAGGGTGGTCAACCCGTCATCGTCTCAGCTTTTATTGATTCAGGGGCCGACACGGAATTCATTGATAAAACCTTTGCCAAATCCATAGATCTGACCATTGTTCCATCACCTAACAACCATAAGGTCCTCGCTTTAGATGGTCATCCTTTAAGTCAATCTAGTCTTGAAACTGTTCCAGTCACCATGGTGTCGGCCAACAACCATTCGGAACTGATCAGATTCATTGTTATTGATTCACCCCAACTCCCAGTGGTTTTAGGTTCCACTTGGTTACGCAAACACAACCCCCAAATCGATTGGAGGAACCAAGAGATCGTAGGATGGGCTAATGAGTGTTATTCTACATGTATTCAGAGCCAACCCAGTTCACCAGCCCTTGTCACAGCCAATGAGGAGACCTATCCTAATCTAAGTCAGGTACCTAAAGAGTACCATGATTTGAAAGAGGTCTTTAATACATCAAAAGCTACGTCCCTTCCGCCACATCGTCCATACGATTGTGGTATTGACCTGATCCCAGGTTCTACCCCCCCTCGGGGTAGATTATATTCTTTGTCTGGTCCCGAGCAAGAGTCCATGAGGAAATATATAACAGAGTCCCTCCAAGCTGGTATCATTAGACCTTCAGCATCCCCCGCTGGTGCAGGTTTTTTCTTTGTAGGGAAGAAAGATGGGTCACTTCGTCCATGCATTGACTATAGAGAACTTAACAAAATAACCATAAAGAACAAGTATCCTCTGCCCCTCATGAACTCTGCTTTTGATATAATCCAAAATGCTAAGATATTCACCAAACTGGATCTTCGCAACGCTTACCATTTGGTCAGGATACGGCGGGGAGATGAATGGAAGACGGCTTTTAATACCGCAGATGGCCATTATGAATATCTTGTTATGCCATTCGGCCTCACCAACGCTCCTGCCGTTTTCCAAGCCCTGGTTAATGATGTCCTTCGTGACATGATTAACATTTACGCTTTTGTTTACCTTGATGACATACTTATCTTTTCACAAGATAGCATTTCTCACCGTCGCCATGTCAGAGCTGTCTTAACCCGCCTTTTACAGAACAACTTGTTTGTCAAGGCAGAGAAGTGTGCTTTCCACCAAGTGTCCACCTCATTCCTTGGGTTCAACATTTCTCCAGGTCAAGTATCCATGGAACCTGGGAAGGTATCAGCGGTGGTGGATTGGCCTGAGCCCAAGGATCGTAAACAGCTGCAAAGGTTTCTCGGTTTTGCAAATTTTTATAGGAGGTTCATTAAGAACTACAGTTCAGTTGTAGCTCCTCTTCATTTTCTCACCTCATCTAAGACCAAGTTCATCTGGGACTCCGTTGCCAACCAATCATTCCAGAAGCTCAAAACATTGTTTTCCTCTGCTCCAATCTTGCACTCTCCAGACCCCGAGAAACAATTCATTGTGGAGGTCGATGCATCCAGCACCGGGGTGGGCGCCATCCTCAGTCAGCGCAGCACAGATGGTAAGATCCACTCCTGTGCTTACTTCTCCAGGGCACTCTCCCCCGCTGAGAGAAACTACGACGTGGGAGACCGTGAACTTTTGGCAGTCAAGATGGCCCTGGAGGAATGGAGGCACTGGCTGGAAGGTGCGAAGAAGTCCTTTTTGGTATGGACCGACCATAAAAACCTGGAGTACCTTCGCACAGCAAAGAGACTCAATCCCCGTCAGGCCAGGTGGGCTATGTTTTTCTCTCGGTTCAGTTTCACCCTCTCTTACAGACCCGGGCCCAAGAATGCCAAGCCGGATGCCCTGTCCCGGGTCTTTGAGGTCAAGGAAGGGCCCTCAGAAGAGGTCGAGTTCATCCTGCCTGAGACCGTACGTCTTTCTTTGACTCAATTAGAACTCGATCTCCAACAAGTCCAACTCTCCGAGCCACGTCCACCCACCTGTCCTAGGGGGTGCCTGTTTGTCCCCAATCAAAAGGTAAAAGAGGTTCTTGAATTATGCCATTCATCAAAGTTGTTCTGTCACCCAGGAATCACCAAGACCCTCCAACTCATTCGCGCCCGATTCTGGTGGGCTACGCTTACGGAGGACACCAAGCACTTTGTCAAGTCATGTCCCGAATGCAATCGTGCCAAGTCTTCCAATCGCCCACCTGCCGGGCTGCTACGACCCCTGCCAATTCCTTCACGCCCATGGTCACATATTGCTATGGACTTTGTGACTGGATTACCCCCTTCTGAGGGTAATTCAGTGTTATTGACCATTGTGGACCGTTTTTCTAAAATGGTCCACCTGGTTCCTCTCCCCAAGTTACCTTCTTCCAAGGAGCTCAGCGTTATCATGGCCAAGGAGGTTTTCAGGCTCCATGGGCTCCCCCAGAACATTGTGTCTGACCGAGGTCCCCAATTCATTTCCAAGTTCTGGAGGGAGTTTTGCAACCTGCTAGGGATCTCGGTCAGCCTCTCGTCAGATTTTCATCCCCAAAAGGATGGACAATCTGAGCGTACCAACCAGGAGGTGGAGACCAAGCTTCGGCTCCTCTGCGAGGGGGACCCGAGGAAATGGACGTCCAACCTCCCTTGGATTGAACAAGCAATCAACTCTCTTCCATCCTCTACATCAGGTATTTCACCCTTTCATGTTGTCTATGGATTCCAACCCCCTGTTTTTTCAGTCCAGGGGAGAGAAGCTCGGGTTCCCTCTGCACGACTCGCAATTTTACGTTGCCAGCGAGTCTGGAGAAAAGCCAGGAGAGCCCTAATTTTGGCCACCAAAAGGTACGTTCGGGGGGCTAACCGCAGGAGAACGCCTCAACCATTGTACAAGGTGGGCCAGAAAGCGTGGCTCTCCACCAAGGACCTTCCTCTCCGTGTGGAATCTAAGAAACTAGCACCACGTTTCATTGGTCCTTTTCTGATTACCAAAATAATCAATCCTGTCTCTGTTCGCTTACAGTTACCCAGGTCCATGCGCATTCATCCAACGTTTCATGTCTCAAGACTCAAGCCATTTGTCCTGCCACGTTTTCGACCCACCACCGACCTCCCACCACCCGCCCGACTCATTCAGGGGAGCCCAGCCTACACGGTCCGACGCCTTCTTCGTTCCAGAAGGTGGGGGAGAGGACTCCAGAATCTGGTAGACTGGCAGGGGTACGGCCTGGAGGAACGTTCCTGGGTGCCCTCACGCAATATTCTGGACAAAACCCTCATTAGAGACTTTCATCGACTGAACCCTCTCCAGCCTGGTGGTCCTTCAGGAGCCGGACCTTGAGGGGGGGGTTCTGTCATAGCCCTGCTCTCTGTCAGCTCCTCTGTCATGCTGCACACTCAGTAATCACTCAACTCATGTCACCTGTCACCGCTCATTATCCCACAGCTCCACCACCTGGTCCAGTCAGTACTTAAGCTCACTCATTCCTCTCAGTCTGGGCAAGATTCTCTATCCTGTCTCATCAGCAGTAGACTTTCCAGCATTCCATTGATTGACTCATCACGTTCATGACCCTTGCCTTGACCACGACCACGCGTTTGCCTCAGCCCTCGTCTGCTTTTGCTCATCTGATCAGGTACCGACTCATGCTCTTGTTTTTTGACTCTCTTTTTGGATCACGTACTGGATACTTCTGCTGAACAACTGACTTCACGGTATGAACTCTGCCTTTCCCTTCTGACTGTTTTTTGGATCACGGATTAAAGGTCAAGCTCATTCTGTATCACGGACTTATCCTTACCCCTGAATCTGATTCCCACAGATTCATTTCCCCAATTAGTCTTTTTCCCCCTGATTCTACTAACCTTTATCTTTTAGTTGCAAGCCTGTTGGACTCCGTTCCAGGGGACCTTAACATCAGTTCTACTTCTACTGGCAGCCCGCCACTACAACACTACCCAATCTCGAACTACCAATCAGAAGATCGGAACCAGCCCAGAACCGGACCTACTCCAGAGTTTTACTTTATTTCACAATAAATCTTTTAACCCTCTCAGTGGTTGTTGTTGTTGTTTGCGATCCGGCCTCTGGTTCATGACA
>NW_023621981.1:0-5066 GCF_014905685.2 Nematolebias whitei
CAAAATCCGGATACTTATCTGCGGCAGATCCCGAAAATATGTGACTCTGTTATCCCTCGGGATTCCAGCTTTAGATCTCTTTGCATTCTTGCCGCATCTTTGACGTATGGTTGGTTTCAGATTCACGCATATACGTGACAGATGTCTGTCGGATATTTACAGATTTTTATCTGCGAAGGATCCTGAAGTATGCGATCCCTCGGAGTTCCAGCTTTAGATCTCTTTGCATTCTTGCCGCATTTTTGACGTATGGTTGGTTTCAGATTCATGCCTATACGTGACAGATGTCTGTCGGATATTTACAGATTTTTATCTGCGAAGGATCCTGAAAAATGTGTGTATGTGATCCCTCGGAGTTCCAGCTTCAGATCTCGTTGCATACTTGCCGCATCTTTGACGTATGGTTGCTTTAGATTCATGCATATACGTGACAGATGTCTGTCGGATATTTACAGATGTTTATCTGCGAAGGATCCTGAAGTATGCGATCCCTCGGAGTTCCAGCTTCAGATCCTTTTGCATACTTGCCGCATCTTTGGCGTATTACGTGGCAGATGTCAGTCGGATATTTACAGATTTTTCATTTATGCAAATTTGGGAATCTGATATACTCTGCCTGTAAATACAGGTTTGGCATGTAGGTAAGCCTTCAAGTAAAATAACTATATCTTAACATGTTTCCAATGGTTAGTTGTTGTTTTTTTGTCTTGCACTCCATTTAGTTTTTATTTGTAATACGTGAAGTGCTTTATATAACTATTTAAATCTGCTATAGGCTACAAATAGTTGGCTTCTAAGATCTTTAACATTTTAAGATCACCCAGTTTTTTACATCAAAATTAATGAGTCTTTAATTTTGGTTTATGTACCATCATCATGATGTACAAATCACAAGCTGGACCAGTAAGCACATTACCATTTCAATAAGAACTATGAAAAATCAGTATAATAAACAGTTTATGAAGCAGTCTAGTAAATACACAGTGGTTTGTATCTTCATAACACATACTAATGCAAACATATCATAGACATGAAAACACTGACCATGACTTTCTTAAAGATTTTCTTTTTTTATTAAAACACACACACACACACAAAAAAACCCCTACGGTTTCATTTGTAAAAAATACAACCTACGGTTTCATTTGTAAAAAAAAAATAGTTGTTGGTGCCTCTTGGAGGCTGCCTCAGGCTGCATTTCCCACTGGGCACTCTGCAATGTAGCCATCCATTCTGCAGGGCTTTGTTTGAAGCTCAGCAAGTTTGTACTGGCATCTGTCTAAAATGTCCTAGTTTTGCTGCTCTCCCATTCAGGTGGATAAACTTTCCATGTGTCTTTGTCTTCGTGTCGGTCTCGTACTCATAGGCATGTTGGCACCCCCTCATTCTTCATCATTTAAAATGGAGCGACCAACAGACCGCCGTGAATTCAAAAGCTTCAACAGAAAACACAGAAAACACAAGGTCAATAAGAGCACTTTTTAAAATGTAATCATAACAAAAAGCAAATGCATCCATATCTCAATTCTTAGATTCTCAAACAAAAAGTTTACGGATGTTCCAAAAACCTTTTTTTTAATCTTCCCATATTGAATATTTTTAGTAACTCATATCTACCAATAGATGGCGCTTTAACACATCTTTACACGAGGACCCAGAATTTAATTAAAAGTTTTACTTCTTCTGCATTGCCAGAAACTATAGTTTCACACATCTACAATGATGTAATGTGAGACTAAAGCAAATCAGATACATTTTGCATTCTAATTCTAATTCTGTTTCCTCTAGGATTTTTTTTTATTTTTAGCTAGTTTAGTTTTAGCTTAACCTCAGTGCTAACAATGGCTCTTGGCTTGGTAGCCATTGGGGGTCCTCCCCCAGAAAATTTTGAATAAAATAGATGCCATTTCCTGCATTCTGGTGTATTTAACATCTAGTTTTACCTACATATGTAAACTATTCAATAAGTATTTTAGAGTTAATGGCAGAACAAGAAGCACCCTGAGTCAAACATGCAGCATTAACACAGTGTGAACATTATTCAAGAATTGTTTCTATAAGAACATTATCAAATATTTTATGTGAACGTAAGATACTAGCAATCACAGCATTGTAAGAGGGGGACAGTTGAACCCGGAGGCCTCCACCCCTGTTTAATGATGGACGGTTTCTTTTCACAAAGATGGCCTCCTTCTCTCCTCTCTCAGACCATCGTTCCTCTCTATCAAGGAGGAACGATGACTGAGTTTGTCTCAGCTCCTCAGACTGAAGAAATCTTTTTGATACAAAGAAGAATCTGTCCAGAGGAATTAATTTATTGAGCCTGCATCAGGACAATAATCTGTAAAGCTTTAGTATATTTGATAAGGAAAACTCATTTTGACTTAACCAATTAATATATTTTCAATGGCAAAATATGCAGGCTCATTTCATATTACTTTCATACTTTCATTGCAGGCTTTCTGTATTTATTGTCTTACTTTTAATGATAAAAATATAACGAGTCACTACTGTCGTTTAGAAAGTGTTTATATTGGAACTAATACTTGTTCACACACAGTTACAACAGCTCACCTGTTCCTTTATACTGACAGGAACAATCCCCTCATCACTACTGGCTCTGCTCCTGACACAATCACATTTTAAAAATTGTCATAACTCAGAACAAATCTCCCCTTTTTACAAAGCCGTATGATCAATTCAGGCCAGTTTCATTAAAGGGTTGAATCATTTAACATCTCAAGACACTTTTCATATACAGCAGGTCTTCACCAGACTCATACTCTTCATTATATAATTATAATAATATTCAGTCAATGAGTACTCTTACCTGCCCACTCTGTGCTGCGTGATGTGGAGCTGCATCTTGGGTGCTACAAGACAAAGATTCAGTTATGTGGCGTTGCATTATAATATTATTTAAATTATATAACAGTATGTTAAGTCACAATGCCACACACCAACAGTTCATTGACTTGATAACTTGAACGGTGTTTTGCAGGAAAATCCAGGAAAGTATTCTAAGTTGATTTGTAGTTCTAAACATATTTAGTGGTCATTTTTTGTCCAACATTGATTACTTCCAGCCTAGATCACAATTATATTAGCAAATATCCAAATATGTAACTTAGACAATGACATCATAAAACAGCTTTTAGAAAAGCAAATAGACACCTCTCACTGAGGAGTTGCCCAACAGTGGTCAGCAGCCACTGGTTATAGATGTCTCCCATTCCCCCTGTATGAGTGTCCATTTTATTCTGCTCAGTACTTTTCAAACAGCCTCAACTTGACGTGACGCTGACAACGCCATGTTGTAAAAGGTCGAGTAACACACCGGTAAAACTACATATTTTACGCTCTAACCACATGCTTGGTCAAAAATAATTAGAACTAAATATGTGAAGCAGCAACTTACTGAAAATCGTAGAGCCGCTTGGCTTTGAATCAAACACGTCGCGTTATCCGAGAAGGACCTCGTTTGTGTTATCCCGCCAATGTAATACCGGAAGTGTCTTCTTCTTCAGTTAAACGGCTGTTGGAAAACGGTGCATTACCGCCACCAACCTGTAAGGAGTTTGGCGACGTGGACAATTTAATTTACAGTTAAGACTCAAAAGGGTTTACTTGTGTGTTTTATCTGTAAATTAAGTTGTTTCATGGACTTTATTTTTTCATTTAAATAGCCTGCATCACACTTTCAAGAGACGTTTACCTAACAGAATAAATGAAAAGAAGAAAATGGACAACCATATGTTTATATTGTTGAGGTTTGTAAAGTCAGTAAAATTAAATATTTTATCATTATTGATGAAAAGTTGACATGAAAACCTCACATAAACTAAGAATAAAAAATAGCTAAATCTGTTGAATTGCTGTACAAAAAAACCAATATAGGATGTCACAGTGAGCTCATCCATGAAGTCATTTGCTAATCTGAAGAAGTTCCAATCTGTAGTTGTTCCAATCTGTAGTTCTTGGCTCTATTTTATATTTAAAGTATATGATTACAATTATAAATACCATTAGACTAAATGTGATTCCACATGTGATTATCATTGCCATCTTAAATGATCTTACAATTTTCTTACTTCTTTTGTTTGTTTTTAGGTTTATCGTATGTGACCCATCACATCAAAATGAGGATTAAGTCAAATTTGGTCAAAATGAGCCCATTACATCTTCAGATTTGTGGCTTTCAAAGCTATATTTTGATACTGGATCATTCTGATATCATAAGGGGATTCAGAGATATGACTTAATTTGGCTTGTTGGTTACAATAATACATTAGGCTATTATTTGGTCTGAAACCTAATTGTTTAAAATTTTAATAAGAATTTTTTTTAAAAATTAGGCTTTTTTTTTTTAGACAATTCAATCAAATGTTACACTGATAGAACATTTATTTGTTATATTTTGATAAAACGCAATTTTTGCAAATATTTTACTCAAAACACTTTTAATCCTCACTTTGATGTGATGGGTCACATATTACCTTTTATTGTACTTATATTAAATGAACAGTTTATAAAGTAGTTTAGTGAATCAGGTGTTTTACACCTAACTGCACATTAATATCATTTACATAGAAAACAAAGAATTTGTTAAAAGATTTTTATTAACACACACAAAAAAAAACTTCACTTCAAATACGTTTTGTCTATGCCTCTTGGAGGCTGCCTCATGCTGCATACGCCACTGGCCACCCTACGATGTACCATTCTGCTCGACTTTTGTTGCAGCTTGGCAAGTTGGCATTGGCACCTATTCAAAATGTCTGTGAGCTTTGTTGCCCTCCATTCAGGTGGATACACTTTCCATGTTTGGCCGTTTTCACTGTCTGTCTCTTCATCGCTCATCAGACATGCAGACGCCCCTTCAAGATATTTGAACTCCTCGTCGGTCAGAATACAGCGTGCAACGGATCGTCGTGAATTTAAGAGCTTAAACAAAAAAGACAAAACATTTGTTATTACTTGTTTTACTTTTGTATTACTGGATGGATGGATGGATAGATAGATGGATAGATGGATAGATGGATGGATGGATGGATGGATGGATGGAT
>NW_023621982.1:0-5066 GCF_014905685.2 Nematolebias whitei
GCATGGTACTGTTAGCAGTATGGTACTTTATGCAGTGTTGTCCTGTTAGTAGTGTGGTCCTGTTAGTAGCATGGTACTGTTATCAGTGTGGCACTGTTAGCAGCATGGTACTTTTAGCAGTGTGGTACTTTTAGCAGTGTGGTTCTGTTAGCAGTGTGGTCTTGTTAGCAACATGGTACTGTTAGCAGCATGGTCCTATTAGCAGCATGATATGGTTAGTAACGTGGTCCTATAAGCTGTGTGGTCATATTAGCAGCATGATTCTTCATGCAGTGTTGTCCTGTTAGCAGTGTGGTACTATTAGCAGCACCGTATTGTCAGCAGTGTTTTTCTGTTAGCAGCGTCGTCCTGTTAGCAGCATGGTACTGTTAGCTGTGTGGTACTGTTAGCAGCATGGTACTGTTAGCAGTGTTGTCATATTAGCAGCATAGTACTGTTAGTAGTGTGGTCCTGTAAGCTGTGTGGTTCTATTAGCAGCATGGTACTGTTAGCAGTATGGTACTTTATGCAGTGTTCTCCTGTTAGCAGTGTGGTCCTCATATCAGCATGGTATTGTCAGCAGTGTGGTTCTGTTAGCAGTGTGGTCCTGTAAGCAGTGTGGACCTGTTTGTAGCATGGTACTGTTAGCAGCGTGGTCCTATTAGCAGCATGGTACAAATTCAAATTCAAATTCAAAAATATTTATTAATCCCAGAGGGAAATTAAATGTTGTTGTAACTCATCATCCTGGTTTCATTAAAGAGTTGTTATAGATGCTGATGGCTGTGGGCAGGAAGGATCTCTTGTAGTGGTCTGTCCTACAACGGATTTGAAGAAGCCTCTGACTGAAGACACTTTGTTGTTGTATGACAGTCTGATGAAGAGGATGCTGAGGGTTGTCTATAATGTTCTTCATTTTATGAAAAATCCTTCTTTGAACAATCATCTCCAAAGGTTCTAGAGGAGCCCCCAGAACTGAGCCAGCCTTCTTTATGAGCTTGTTGATCTTTTTTAAATCACTTGCTCTGGTGCTGCTAGCCCAGCAGATGATGGCAGAAGAGATAGCACTCTCTACAACAGACTTATAGAAGATATGCAGCATCTTGCTGCAAACGTTGAAGGACTTCAGCTTCCTCAAGAAGTACAGTCTGCTCTGTCTGTTCTTGTAGACGGCTTCACTGTTGCATTTCCAGTCCAGTCTATTGTCCAGGTGAACTCCAAGGTATTTATACTTCTCCACCACCTCCACTTCTTCTCCCATGATGAAAATAGGGTTGGATCTGTTCCTGATTCTCCTGAAATCTACAATCATCTCCTTTGTTTTGTACACATTCAAGACGAGATGATTGTTTCCACACCATGCCACAAAGCGGTCCACAAGTTCCCTGTACTCAGCTTCTTGTCCATCTCTGATACACTCGACTACTGCCGACTCATCAGAATATTTCTGCAGATGACAGGAGTCTGTTTTGTACTGGAAGTCTGAGGTGTACAGAGTGAAAATGAATAGTGAGAGTACAGTCCCCTGTTGTGCTTCTGAGCTACAGTCAACCTGGTCAGACACACAACCCTTCAGTCTCACAATCTGTGGTCTGTCCGTCAGATAGTCTTTGATCCAGGCGATTGTTGAGGCCTCCACCTGAGTCTTCTGAAGCTTCTGACAAAGCAAATCAGGCTGGATTGTGTTAAATGCAGTGGAGAAATCAAAGAACATGACTCTCACAGTACTGTCTGCCTTTTCTAGATGACAGTGAGTTTGCTGAAGCAGGTGTATGATGGCATCTTCAACTCCAAGTCCACGCTGATAAGCAAACTGCAGTGGGTCCTGATATGTGCTTGTTTGTCTAGTCAGGTGGGTCAGCAGAAGTCTCTCTAGGACCTTCATGATGTGGGATGTCAGGGCAACAGGTCTATAGTCATTGAGGACTGATGGGTGCGTTTTCTTTGGCACTGGAACAAGACAGGATGTTTTCCACAACACTGGAACCTTCTACTGGGTCAGACTAAGGTTGAATAGGTGCTGCAGAACCCCACAGAGCTGCTCTGCACAGACCTTCAGGACTCTGGGACTGACACCATCTGGACCTGCTGCCTTATTCCGGTTCAGTCTCTCCAGCTGCTTCCTCACCTGACTTCTGGAGACGCAGAGGGGGGAGGCAAAGGAGGTATCAGCATCTTCTGATTTAGTTGAAGACCAATATGTAGAAGAAAGGTCCATGACTGAGGTGGTAGATACAATATTTGAGGTGTGACAGGACAGCCTTGGGTCAATGGAGGGTGGTATGTATGTTTGGCTGTGGGCAAAAGAGGAGGATGCTGAGCTTGTTCCTGAACTGAACCTATTGAAGAATGTGTTCAGTTCATTGGCTCTGTCCAGGCTTCCATCCTTCTGATCCTCCTTCTGCTTGAAGCCTGTGATCTGTTTCATCCCTGACCACACCTCTCTGATATTATTTTGTTGGAGCTTGCTCTCCAGCTTCTTCTTGTACATCTCCTTGCTGTTTCTTATCTTGACTTTTAGTTGCTTCTGTGTGCTCTTCAATAATTACCTGTCTCTCTCCCTGAAGGCTCTTTTTTTCTGGTTTAGCAGTTCCTTCAGGTCAGTGGTAATCCAGGGTTTGTTATTGGGGAAGCATCTCACTGTTCTGGTGGGGATGGTGTTGTTTACACAGAAGTTTATATAGTCGGTCACACACTCAGTCATGGCATTGATGTCCTCTCCATGTGGCTGGCACAGTGCATCCCAGTCTGTAGCGTCAAAACAACCCCGCAGGGCTTCTTCAGCTTCCATTGACCATTTTCTCACTGTTCTCTTTATTGCAGGTTGCCTCTGAACAAGGGGTTTATATTTTGAGCAGAGATACACAAGATTATGATCTGATTTGCCAAGAGGGGGTCTTGCTTTAGCAATGTATGAATCCTTGACATTTGCATAAAACAAGTCCAGCATTTTGTTTTCTCTGGTAGAGCAGCTGACAAACTGTTTGAATGTCGGAAGTGTAGCAGAGAGAGAGGCATGATTAAAATCCCCAGATATAGCAAAAAACACACTAGGGTGTTGTGTTTGTAGCTTAGCAACCTCGGAGCTGATGACATCACACGCAGTCTTGGCAACAGCATTGGGTTGAATGTAAACAGTTGCCAAAATAACACTGGTGAACTCTCTTGGCAAATAATATGGACGACAAATTAGGGCTAACAGTTCAATATCTGGACTGCAGAGACGACACTTCACAGTAACATGTCCAGGATTACATCATCTGTTGTTCACAAGCACTGCCAACCCACCTCCTTTCCTTTTGCCACTCCTCTTTAAATCTCTATCTGCTTGTATGGTCAGAAAGCCTGGCAAGGAAACGCTGGAGTCGGGGATATGATCCTGCAACCATGTCTCAGTGAAACACATAACACTGCATTCCTGATACTCTGGATGGGTCCTTGTTAGGGCTTGAAGTTCATCCAACTTGTTTCCCAGCGATCTCACATTGCCCATCATGATCGATGGAAGAGATGGTTTGAACTGCATTCTTCTCTCTTTCTCCCTCTTCTTTGCTCCTGCTCTGCATCCACGACGCCTCCTTTTCAACTCATTTGGGATTTGAGGCTGTAGTTGAGATATTATTTGAGATTTGGAGATGTTAATCAGCTGCTCCTGGTTGTAAAAAATCTTGTTGTTATGGTTACGCATCATAACAAATGTCCAAAAGCAAAGATATTTCTGTAAAAATCCTTCCAGCTGCACAGCATCCGACACCAGAGGAAACAATCATCCAAAAAAAGTGATCCACATCCAGAAAAAAGAGGAACCAAAGTTATCAAAAGCAACATCTCAGAATGAAAGCAACAGAGCTACTCCAACATGCAGCCACCCTGAGCGGCGTAACTCCAGAACAGTACGGTTAGTAGCGTGGTCCTGTAAGCTGTGTGGTCATACTAGCAGCATGGTACTTTATGCAGTGTTGTCTTGTTAGCAGTGTAATACTATTAGCAGCATGGTATTGTCAGCAGTGTGGTTCTGTTAGCAGAATGGTCCTGTTAGCAGCATGGTACTGTTAGCAGTGTGGTACTGTTAGCAACATGGTACTATTAGCAGTGTGGTCCTATTAGCAGCATGGTACTGTTAGTAGTGTGGTCCTGTAAGCTGTGTGGTTATAATAGCAGCATGGTACTGTTAGCAGTATGGTACTTTATGCAGTGTTGTTTTGTTAGCAGTGTGGTCCTGTTACCAGCATGGTCCTGTAAGCAGTGTGGACCTGTTAGCAGCATGGTACTGTTAGCAGTGTGGTTCTGTTAGCAGTGTGGTCCTGTTAGCAGTATGGTACTGTTAGCAGTGTGGTCTGTTAGCTGCGTGGTCCTGTTATCAGCATGGTACTGTTAGCAGTGTGGTCCTATTAGCAGCATGGTACTGTTAGTAGCGTGGTCCTGTAAGCTGTGTGGTTCTATTAGCAGCATGGTACTGTTAGCAGTATGGTACTTTATGCAGTGTTGTCCTGTTAGCAGTGTGGTCCTATTAGCAGCATGGTATTGTCAGCAGTGTGGTTCTGTTAGCAGTGTTGTCCTGTAAGCAGTGTGGACCTGTTAGCAGCATAGTACTCTTAGCAGCATGGTACTGTTAGCAGCGTGGTCCTATTAGCAGCATGTTACGGTTAGTAGCGTGGTCCTGTAAGCTGTGTGGTCATATTAGCAGCATGGTACTTTATGCAGTGTTGTCCTGTTAGCAGTGTGGTACTATTAGCAGCATGGTATTGTCAGCAGTGTGGTTCTGTTAGCAGCATGGTCCTGTTAGCAGCATGGTACTGTTAGCAGTGTGGTACTGTTAGCAGCATGGCACTGTTAGTAGCGTGGTCCTGTAAGCTGTGTAGTTCTATTAGCATCATGGTACTGTTAGCAGTATGGTACTTTATGCAGTGTTGTCCTGTTAGCAGTGTGGTCCTGTTACCAGCATGGTCCTGTAAGCAGTGTGGACCTGTTAGCAGCATTGTACTGTTAGCAGTGTGGTTCTGTTAGCAGTGTGGTTTTGTTAGCAGCATGGTACTGTTAGCAGTGTGGTCTGTTAGCAGCGTGGTCCTGTTAGCAGCATGGTACTG
>NW_023621983.1:0-5065 GCF_014905685.2 Nematolebias whitei
TGTGTGTGTGTGTGTGTGTGTGTCTGGGAGAACTCACCTTGCAGATGCTGATTAGTTGAGACGGAGCTCCTGGGTTGCCACCTGTTTCCCATCTGGCTGATGAGTCCAGCCACTATTTAAGCCTGTGTGGAGGTTCCAGTCTTCGCTGAATCATTGTTCACCTTGGGGTATTGTGAGACAGCCACTTTAGTACCTTTCCTTGAGAATTCTGAATTATTCAACTCGTGTTCTTCTTTGATTTCAAGGCAAGCTTCGGACACACCTGGAGTTTCTAAACCTGACAAACCTCCTCTGCACTGAACTCCTCTAGAAGCTCTGTCCTCCAACCTGCCACTCCGCCTCTACTACAACCCCCATCAAGAACCCTTCAAGGTATCTTCATTTTCAAGTGGACTCTCTTACCTGTTGGACTTCTTCCTCCTTGAGTCTGCCTCCTCGTCGTCACCCTGTAAGAAAGAAAAAGAACTCTACTTCAATTCTGATTATCAGTCTCGTCCAAGCCTCCCTGCTAATACTCTGCACTTTGCCTTCCAGGAACCTCGTATCCCCTTTTTCCTGCACTGTAAATAAAATCACTTAAAAGATTATCTGTGTCTGTCATCCCTCTCAGCCTTGTCTGTATTTGAGTACCATTTTGTTAAACCGTAACAGAATGATTCAGCCATAACATGAGTACTCACGACAAGGCCGAGAAGGATCAGCTACAAGAGCTACTAGCTTCCCAAGAACACCGAATAACCACTACTGAAAATATGTTTCAACAGATTGTAAAACAACAACAGAAACTCTCCGAGAATTTAACCGAACTGGGTAGTATGGTCCACGAGCTGGGTAAGAAGGTATCTTCATCTTCCCACACCGAGACATTTAACTCCAACCTCTCCTCACAACCTTCTGGATCTTCAACTCAACACACTATCCGTGAGCCCGAGATAAAACCCAGTGTACTATTTTCTGGTAAGGCCGAGGAGTTTGGAGGGTTTATGTTACAGTGTAATTTAGCCTTTAGCAGAGCTCCACGAACCTTTTTTTCCGACTCGTCCCGTATTTCCCACATAGTTTCCTCTCTTCAAGGGGAGGCGTTGAGGTGGGCGAACGCATACTTCAGCTCCGTCTCAGTAAATGACTGTGCCTTTTCTGTTTTTTTTAATGATTTCCAGAGGGTTTTTGAGCGTCCCCTGCACCAAGAGACCGCTTCCAAGAGGCTAATGGCGCTACGCCAGGGGAACCAATCTGCGGCGGACTTCGCACTTCACTTCCGGATCACGGCCCGAGAGGCCGGATGGGAGGACCTCGCTCTTCGGGGAGTGTTCGTGAGTGCCCTCAATGATCACATTAAAAATCAACTAGCCCTCGTAAATCATCCCGACAATCTGAACGATTTGATCGACCTGTCAATTCGCATTGACGATCGCTTCAGAGAGTGTCGGGGCAGTTTGGACTACAACTCCCAGAGTTCCTCCGTTTCCGGAACCCCACTTCCGGATCTGACAAGCCGCTGCCGCCCGAATATTCCAAACACTGAAATTGACCCTGTGGAACCAATGATTGTTGGGCGCACCCGTCTCACTCCTGAGGAGAGACAGCGTCGTTTTTCTGCAAAAGAATGCTTATACTGTGGTAAGAAGGGACATTTCATCGCCTCTTGCTCCCTGCGTTTAAAAGGTCGGCCCCACCCATAAGACAGGAGATTCGGGTGGGCGCTTCTGACTTTTCTCCTGAAAACCGTCTGACTCTCCCTTCTTCCATTTGTCATAACAATTCAAATTTCTCTGTGCAGGCGCTTGTTGACTCTGGAGCGGAACAAAACCTTATCAGTGACAGCTTGGTGGAGAGACTGTCAATCCCTTTGGACAGATTGGATCAACCCCTCTCTATGACTACACTAACTGGTCAGACCATTTCCACCATCTCCCACAGAGTCACTTCTCTAAAGCTCATCATCTCTGGCAATCATCATGAACTGAGTGAGTTCTTTGTTTTTCATTCAAATAACCCTCAATTGATATTAGGATTCCCTTGGCTCAGACGACATAACCCGCAGGTCGATTGGAAGCACCAGAGAATCATTGCCTGGAGTCAGGATTGCTCTGCTAACTGTCTCAGGTCGGCGATTTCCCCTTCTCCTCCGTCTTATTATGAGGAGGAGGAGGTTGATTTAACCTTAATTCCCTCCGCTTATCATGATCTGGCCCCGGTTTTCAGCAAATCCAGGGCTCAATCTCTACCTCCACACCGTCCGTATGATTGCTCAATAAATTTGCTTCCTGGTGCTCCCTTGCCTTCTTGTCGTTTGTATAATTTATCCGGTCCTGAGAAACAAACCATGAGGGAGTATATTGACGCATCATTGTCCTCCGGCCTTATCCGCGCTTCTACCTCTCCAGTGGGAGCAGGTTTTTTCTTCGTCGCCAAGAAAGACAAATCTTTGAGACCTTGTATTGATTACAGAGAACTAAATCAAATAACTGTAAAGAACAAATACCCTCTACCTCTCATTGAATCCATCTACGGGCAGCTACAGGAGGCTGTAATTTTCACCAAGTTGGACCTTAGAAATGCGTATCATCTGGTTCGTATTAAGGAGGGGGATGAATGGAAAACGGCCTTCAGAACGCCTTTCGGTCATTTCGAATATTTGGTAATGCCTTTTGGACTAACTAATGCTCCCGCCGTGTTCCAAGCACTCGTCAATGATGTGCTAAGGGATTTTTTGAACCAATTTGTCTTTGTTTACCTAGATGACATCCTCATTTATTCCAAGGACCGACACCAACATTCTCAGCACGTTCGGGCTGTCCTTCAGCGTCTGTTGGAGAATCAACTGTTCGTCAAGGCGGAGAAGTGTGAGTTCAGTGTGCCCTCTGTGACCTTCCTGGGATTTGTGTTTAAGAGTGGTCAGGTTTGGACGGACTCTGAGAAGGTCAAAGCGGTTGTGGAATGGCCGACCCCCACTAACCGTAAACAACTACAACGCTTCCTGGGCTTCGCCAACTTCTACCGCCGCTTCATCAGGAATTACAGTCAAGTTGCTAGTCCTTTAACCAGACTCACCTCTTCTCTCCGTGTTTTTTCTTGGACCAGGGATGCGGAGGTGGCCTTCCTGAGGCTCAAGGCGCTTTTCTCCTCTGCTCCCATCCTGACTCACCCCGACACCAAGTTGCAGTTCCTTGTCGAAGTAGACGCCTCGGACTCTGGAGTGGGTGCTGTTCTGTCGCAACGATCCCCTACCGACAACAAGGTCCACCCTTGTGCATTCTTCTCACGTCGATTGTCTCCTGCTGAGGCCAACTATGATGTGGGCAATCGTGAGTTGCTGGCCATTAAATTGGCGCTCGAAGAATGGAGGCATTGGTTGGAGGGGGCGGCATTGCCTTTCATCGTTCTCACTGACCATAAAAACCTCTCTTACCTTCGGAGTGCCAAGAGACTGAACTCTAGACAGGCCAGGTGGTCCCTGTTTTTCACCAGATTTAACTTTTCCATCTCTTACCGGCCGGGGTCCAAGAACGTAAAGCCTGATGCCCTTTCCAGACAGTTTTCGTCCTCTGATTCCCCCGAAACTGCCGAGCCCGTCCTTCCTGGCTCCTGCGTGGTGGGTGCCACATCCTGGGGGATCGAGAGGGACATCCTTCGGGCTCAACGGTCTGAACCCGACCCTGGTAATGGCCCACCTGACCGCTTGTTTGTCCCCAAGTCTGTGGTCAGCCAGGTTCTTCAATGGGTTCATTCTTCTAAATTTTCTTGTCACCCCGGCGTCAACCGCATGATCTCCTTTACTAAGAGACACTTCTGGTGGCCTACCTTGCGCCGGGACATCAAGCGTTTTGTGTCAGCCTGCACTGTCTGCGCCCAGAACAAGAGCTCTCATCAATCTCCTACGGGATTACTCCAACCCCTTCCTGTTCCTGGTCGTCCCTGGTCCCACATCGCACTGGATTTTGTGACAGGTCTACCCCCATCTGAAGGGAACACGGTCATTCTCACCATCATCGACCGATTCTCTAAGGCTGCACACTTTGTTCCATTGCCAAAACTTCCCTCTGCTATGGAGACTGCTCAACTCTTGGTCGTCCATGTCTTGAGGCTTCACGGCATACCTCTGGACATTGTCTCGGATCGTGGTCCTCAATTTGTGTCCCGGGTCTGGAAGGCCTTCTGGACCGCCCTCGGCGCCTCGGTGAGTTTGTCCTCGGGATATCACCCCCAGTCCAATGGCCAATCTGAACGTTGCAACCAAGAACTTGAGTCTACCATTCGTTGTGTCATTGAAAACAACCCGGTTTCTTGGTCTTCCCTTCTGCCATGGGTCGAGTACTCCCACAATACCCACACTTCCTCTGCTACCGGCCTCTCTCCTTTTGAGGCTTCCCTGGGTTACCTGCCCCCGCTGTTTCCCCGTGAGGAGGCTGACGTATCTGTTCCTTCTGTCCAGCACCACCTACGACGTTGCAAACGGATTTGGAGGCAGACCAAGGAGGCTCTTCTACGGACTAGTGACCAATCCAAACGGGGGGCTGATCGTCGTCGCATTGCTGCTCCTCCGTACTCTGTAGGACAGCAGGTTTGGCTCTCCACTCAGCACATTTCTCTCAAGGATTCCTCTAGGAAGCTGGGACCCCGATTCATCGGACCCTTCCCCATTACCAAGATTGTCAACCCCACTGCTGTCCGGTTACAACTCCCTCGCTCCATGCGAATTCACCCTACCTTCCATGTGTCTCAGGTCAAGCCCCTTGTGGTGGACCCTCTGAATCCCTCCACCCTGGGTCGTCCGCCCCCCCGCATCGTTGACGACCAGACAGTGTTCTCTGTTCGCCGGCTCTTGGATGTTCGCCGACGTGGTCGCGGACTTCAGTTTTTGGTAGATTGGGAGGGTTACGGCCCGGAGGAGCGCTCATGGGTGCCCAGATCCTTCATCATGGATCCTGCCCTTATTTCGGACTTTTATTTGAGACACCCTGACAAGTGTCGTAGGTCGCCTAGAGGCGATGTTTGAGGGGGGGTACTATTGGGGTTGTGTGTGTGTGTGTGTGTGTGTCTGGGAGAACTCACCTTGCAGATG
>NW_023621984.1:0-5065 GCF_014905685.2 Nematolebias whitei
TATTGGGGTTGTGTGTGTGTGTGGGTGTTTGTGTGTGGAGTACTCACCTTGCAGATGCTGATTAGCTGAGACAGAGCTCCTGGGTTGCCACCTGTTTCCCATCTGGTTGACGAGTCCAGCCACTACTTAAGCCTGTGTGGAGGTTCCAGTCTTCGCTGAATCATTGTTCACCTTGGGGTATTGTGAGACAGCCATTTAGTACTTTCCCTTGAGAAATTCCGAATTATTCAACTCGTGTTCTTCTTTGATTTCAAGGCAAGCCTCGGACACACCTGGAGTTTCCAACCTGACGAACCTCCTCTGTACTGGACTCCTCTGGAAGCTCTGTTCTCCAGCCTGCCACTCCACCTCCACCACAACCCCCCTCAAGAACCCTTCAAGGTATCTACAAGTTCAAGTGGACACTCTTACCTGTTGGACTTCTTCCTCCTTGAGTCTGCCTCCTCGTCATCACCCTGTAAGAAAGAAAAGGAACTCAACTTATTCTGATTATCAGTCTCGTTCAAGCCTCCCTGTTAATACTCTGCACCTTGCCTTCCAGGAACCCCGAATTCCCTATTCCCTGCACTGTAAATAAAATCACTTAAACTTTCATCCGTGTCTGTCATCCCTCTCAGCCTTGTCTGAATTTGAGTACTATTTCGTTAAACCGTAACAGAATGATTCAGCCTTAATATGAGTACTCACGACAAGGCCGAGAAGGATCAGCTACAAGAGCTACTAGCTTCCCAAGAACACCGAATAACCACTACTGAAAACATGTTTTTACAGATCGTAAAACAACAACAGAAACTCTCCGAGAATTTAACCGAACTGGGTAGTATGGTCCACGAGCTAGGTAAGAAGGTCTCTTCATCTTCCCACACCGAGACATCTAACTCCAACCTCTCTTCTCAACCTTCTGGATCTTCAATTCTACACACTATCCGTGAGCCCGAGATAAAACCCAGTGTTCTATTTTCTGGTAAGGCCGAGGAGTTTGGAGGGTTTATGTTACAGTGTAATTTAGCCTTTAGCAGAGCTCCACGTACCTTTTTTTCCGACTCGTCCCGTATTTCCCACATAGTTTCCTCTCTTCAAGGGGAGGCGTTGAGGTGGGCGAACGCTTACTTCAGCTCCGTGTCAGTAAATGACTGTGCCTTTTCTGTTTTTTTTAATGATTTCCAGAGAGTTTTTGAGCGTCCCCTGCATCAAGAAACCGCTTCCAAGAGGCTAATGGCGCTACGCCAGGGAAACCTATCTGCGGCGGACTTCGCTCTTCACTTCCGGATCACGGCCCGAGAGGCCGGATGGGAGGACCTCGCTCTTCGGGGAGTATTTGTGAGTGCCCTCAACGATCATATTAAAAATCAACTAGCCCTCGTAAATCATCCCGACAATCTGAACGATTTGATCGACCTGTCAATTCGCATTGACGATCGCTTCAGAGAGTGTCGGGGTAGTTTGGACTACAACTCCCAGAGTTCCTCCGTTTCCGGAATCCCACTTCCGGATCTGACAAGCCGTTCCCGCCCGAATATTTCAAACACTGAAATTGACCCTGTGGAACCAATGATTGTGGGGCGCACCCGTCTCACTCCTGAGGAGAGACAGCGTCGTTTTTCTGCTAGAGAATGCTTATACTGTGGTAAGAAGGGACATTTCATCGCCTCTTGCCCCCTGCGTTTAAAAGGTCGGCCCCACCCGTAAGGCAGGAGATTCGGGTGGGCGCTTCTGACATTTCTCCTGAGAACCGTCTGACTCTCCCTTCTTCCATTTTTTATAACAATTCAAATTTCTCTGTGCAGGCGCTTGTTGACTCTGGAGCTGAACAAAACCTGATCAGTGACAGCTTGGTGGAGAGACTGTCAATTCCTTTGGACAGATTGGATCATCCCCTCTCTATGACTACACTCACTGGTCAGACCATTTCCACCATCTCCCACAGAGTCACTTCCCTGAAGCTCATCATCTCTGGCAATCATCATGAACTGAGTGAGTTTTTTGTTTTTCATTCAAATAACCCCCAATTAATATTAGGATTCCCTTGGCTTAGACGACATAATCCGCAGATCGATTGGAAGCACCAGAGAGTCATTGCCTGGAGTCAGGATTGCTCTGCTGACTGTCTCAGGTCGGCGATTTCCCCTTCTCCTCCGTCTTGTTATGAGGAGGAGGAGGTTGATTTGACCTTAATTCCCCCCGTTTATCATGATCTGGCCCCGGTTTTCAGCAAATCCAGGGCTCAATCTCTACCTCCACACCGACCGTATGATTGCTCAATAAATTTGCTTCCTGGTGCTCCCTTGCCTTCTTGTCGTTTGTATAATTTATCTGGTCCTGAGAAACAAACCATGAGGGAGTACATTGACGCATCATTGTCCTCCGGCCTTATCCGCGCTTCTACCTCCCCAGTGGGAGCAGGCTTCTTCTTCGTCGCCAAGAAGGACAAATCTTTGAGACCCTGTATAGATTACAGAGAACTAAACCAAATAACTGTAAAAAACAAATACCCTCTGCCTCTCATTGAATCCATCTACGGGCAGCTACAGGAGGCTGTAGTTTTCACCAAGTTGGACCTTAGAAATGCTTATCATCTGGTTCGTATTAAGGAGGGGGATGAATGGAAAACGGCCTTCAGAACACCTTTTGGCCATTTTGAATATTTGGTAATGCCTTTTGGTCTAACTAATGCTCCCGCCGTGTTCCAAGCACTCGTCAATGATGTACTAAGGGATTTTTTGAACCAATTTGTCTTTGTTTATCTTGACGACATTCTCATTTATTCTAAAGACCGACACCAACATTCTCAGCACGTTCGGGCTGTCCTTCAGCGTCTGTTGGAGAATCAACTGTTCGTCAAGGCGGAGAAGTGTGAGTTCAGTGTGCCCTCTGTGACCTTCCTGGGATTTGTGTTTAAGAGTGGTCAGGTTTGGACAGACTCTGAGAAGGTCAAAGCGGTTGTGGAATGGCCGACCCCCACTAACCGTAAACAACTCCAACGCTTCCTGGGCTTCGCCAACTTCTACCGTCGCTTCATCAGGAATTACAGTCAAGTTGTTAGTCCTTTAACCAAACTCACCTCTTCTCTCCGTGTTTTTTCTTGGACCAGGGATGCGGAGGTGGCCTTCCTGAGGCTCAAGGCACTTTTTTCCTCTGCTCCCATCTTGACTCACCCCGACACCAAGTTGCAGTTCCTTGTTGAAGTAGACGCCTCGGACTCTGGAGTGGGTGCTGTTTTGTCTCAACGATCCCCTACCGACAACAAGGTCCACCCCTGTGCATTCTTCTCACGCCGATTGTCTCCTGCGGAGGCCAACTATGATGTGGGCAATCGTGAGTTGCTGGCCATAAAATTAGCGCTCGAAGAATGGAGGCATTGGTTGGAGGGGGCGGCGTTGCCTTTCATCGTCCTCACTGACCACAAAAACCTCTCTTACCTTCGGAGTGCCAAGAGACTGAACTCTAGACAGGCCAGGTGGTCCCTGTTCTTCACGAGGTTTAACTTCTCCATCTCTTACCGGCCGGGGTCCAAGAACGTAAAGCCTGATGCCCTTTCCAGACAGTTTTCGTCCTCTGATTCCCCCGAGACGGCCGAGCCCGTCCTTCCTGACTCCTGCGTGGTGGGTGCCACATCCTGGGGGATCGAGAGGGACATCCTTCGGGCTCAACGGTCTGAACCCGACCCTGGTAATGGCCCACCTGACCGCTTGTTTGTCCCCAAGTCTGTGGTCAGCCAGGTTCTTCAATGGGTTCATTCTTCAAAATTTTCTTGTCACCCCGGCGTCAACCGCATGATCTCCTTTACTAGGAGACACTTCTGGTGGCCCACCTTACGCCAGGACATCAAGCGTTTTGTGTCAGCCTGCACTGTCTGCGCCCAGAACAAGAGCTCCCATCGATCTCCTACGGGACTACTCCAACCCCTTCCTGTTCCTGGTCGTCCCTGGTCCCACATCGCACTGGATTTTGTGACAGGTTTACCCCCATCTGAAGGGAACACGGTCATTCTCACCATCATCGACCGATTCTCTAAGGCTGCACACTTCGTTCCATTGCCAAAACTTCCCTCTGCAATGGAGACTGCCCAACTCTTGGTCGTCCATGTCTTGAGGCTTCACGGCATACCTTTGGACATTGTCTCGGATCGTGGTCCTCAATTTGTGTCCCGGGTCTGGAAGGCCTTCTGGACCGCCCTCGGCGCCTCGGTGAGTTTGTCCTCAGGATACCACCCCCAGTCCAATGGTCAATCCGAACGTTGCAACCAAGAACTTGAGTCTACCATTCGTTGTGTCATTGAAAATAACCCGGTTTCCTGGTCTTCCCTTCTTCCGTGGGTCGAGTACTCCCACAATACCCACACTTCCTCTGCTACCGGCCTCTCTCCTTTTGAGGCTTCCCTGGGTTACCTGCCCCCGCTGTTTCCCCGTGAGGAGGCTGACGTCTCTGTTCCTTCTGTCCAGCACCACCTACGACGTTGCAAACGGATTTGGAGGCAGACCAAGGAGGCCCTTCTACGGGCTCGTGACCAATCCAAACGGGGGGCCGATCGTCATCGCATCCCTGCTCCTCCGTACTCTGTAGGACAGCAGGTTTGGCTCTCCACTCAGCACATTTCTCTCAAGGATTCCTCTAGGAAGCTGGGACCCCGATTCATCGGACCCTTCCCCATTACCAAGATTGTCAACCCCACTGCTGTCCGGCTACAACTCCCTCGCTCCATGCGAATTCACCCTACCTTCCATGTGTCTCAGGTAAAACCCCTTGTGGTGGACCCTCTGAACCCCTCCACCTTGGGTCATCCGCCCCCCCGCATCGTTGACGACCAGACAGTGTTCTCTGTTCGCCGGCTCTTGGATGTTCGCCGACGTGGTCGCGGACTCCAGTTTTTGGTAGATTGGGAGGGTTACGGCCCGGAGGAGCGCTCATGGGTGCCCAGATCCTCCATCCTGGACCCTGCCCTTATTTCGGACTTTTATTTGAGACACCCTGACAAGTGTCATAGATCGCCTAGAGGCGATGTTTGAGGGGGGGGGTACTATTGGGGTTGTGTGTGTGTGTGGGTGTTTGTGTGTGGAGTACTCAC
>NW_023621985.1:0-5065 GCF_014905685.2 Nematolebias whitei
GAGCTCCTGGGTTGCCACCTGTTTCCCATCTGGCTGACGAGTCCAGCTGCTATTTAAGCCTGTGTGGAGGTTCCAGTCTTCGCTGAATCATTGTTCACCTTGGGGTATTATGAGACAGCCATTTTAGTACCTTTCCTTGAGAATTCTGAACTATTCAACTCGTGTTGTTCTTTGATTTCAAGGCAAGCTTCGGACACACCTTGAGCCTCAAACCAGATGGACCTCCTCAGTACTGGACTCCTCTAGAAGCTCTGTTCTCCAACCTGCCACTCCACCTCAACCACTACCCTCATCAAGAACCCTTCAAGGTATCTTCAGTTTCAAGAGGACTTTTTACCTGTTGGTCTTCCTCCTCCTTGAGTCTGCCTCGTCGTCGTCATCCTGTAAGAAAGAGAAAACTCAACTTCACTTCTGAATATTCGTCTCGTCAAAGCCTCATTGCTAATACTCTGCACTTTGCCTTCCAGGAACCCCGAACCCCCTCTTTTCTTGCACTGTAAATAAAGTCACTTAAACGATTCTTTGTGTCTGTCATCCCTCTCAGCCTTGTCTGAATTTGAGTACCATTTTGTTAAACCATTACAGAATGATTCAGCCCTAACATGAGTACTCACGACAAGGCCGAGAAGGATCAGCTACGAGAGCTTCTAGCTTCCCAAGAACACCGAATAACCACTACTGAAAATATGTTTCAACAGATTGTAAAACAACAACAGAAACTCTCCGAGAATTTGACCGAACTGGGTAGTATGGTCCACGAGCTAGGAAAGAAGGTATCATCATCTTCCCACACCGAGACATTTAACTCCAACCTCTCCTCACAACCTTCTGGATCTTCAAATCAACACACTATCCGTGAGCCCGAGATAAAACCTAGTGTACTATTTTCTGGTAAGGCCGAAGAGTTTGGAGGGTTTATGCTACAATGTAATTTGGCCTTTAGCAGAGCTCCACGAACCTTTTTCTCCGACTCGTCCCGTATTTCCTACATAGTTTCCTCTCTTCAAGGGGAGGCGTTGAGGTGGGCGAACGCGTACTTCAGCTCCATCTCAGTAAATGACTGTGCCTTTTCTGCTTTTTTCAATGATTTCCAGAGGGTTTTTGAGCGTCCCCTGCACCAAGAGACCGCTTCCAAGAGGCTAATGGCGCTACGCCAGGGGAACCAATCTGCGGCGGACTTCGCACTTCACTTCCGGATCACGGCCCGAGAGGCTGGATGGGAGGACCTCGCTCTTCGGGGAGTATTTGTGAGTGCTCTCAATGATCACATTAAGAATCAACTAGCCCTCGTAAATCATCCCGACAACCTGAACGATTTAATCGACCTATCAATTCGCATTGACGATCGCTTCAGAGAATGTCGGGGTAGTTTTGACTACAACTCCCAGAGTTCCTCCGTTTCCGGAATTCCACTTCCGGATCTGACAAGCCGCTGCCGTCCAAATATTCCAAATACTGAAGTTGACCCTGTGGAACCAATGATTGTTGGGCGCACCCGTCTCACTCCTGAGGAGAGACAGCGTCGCTTTTCTGCAAAAGAATGCTTATACTGTGGTAAGAAGGGACATTTCATTGCCTCATGCCCCCTGCGTTTAAAAGGTCGGCCCCACCCATAAGACAGGAGATTCGGGTGGGCGCTTCTGACATTTCTCCTGAGAACCGTCTGACTCTCCCTTCTTCCATTTGTCATAACAATTCAAATTTCTCTGTGCAGGCGCTTGTTGACTCTGGAGCGGAACAAAACCTTATCAGTGACAGCTTGGTGGAGAAACTGTCAATCCCTTTGGACAGATTGGATCAACCCCTCTCTATGACAACACTCACTGGTCAGACCATTTCCACCATCTCCCACAGAGTCACTTCTCTAAAGCTCATCTTCTCTGGCAACCATCATGAACTGAGTGAGTTTTTTGTTTTCCATTCTAATACACCTCAACTGATATTAGGATTTCCTTGGCTCAGACGACATAACCCGCAGGTCGATTGGAAGCACCAGAGAATCATTGCCTGGAGTCAGGATTGCTCAGCTAACTGTCTCAGGTCAGCGATTTCCCCTTCTCCTCCGTCTTGTTATGAGGAGGAGGAGGTTGATTTAACCTTAATTCCCTCCGGTTATCATGATCTGGCCCCGGTTTTTAGCAAATCCAGGGCTCAATCTCTACCACCTCACCGACCTTATGATTGCTCAATAAATTTGCTTCCTGGTGCTCCCTTACCTTCTTGTCGTTTGTATAATTTATCTGGTCCTGAGAAACAGACCATGAGGGAGTATATTGATGCATCATTATCCTCCGGCATTATCCGCGCTTCTACCTCTCCAGTGGGAGCAGGCTTCTTCTTCGTCGCCAAGAAAGACAAATCTTTGAGACCTTGTATAGATTACAGAGAACTGAATCAAATAACTGTAAAGAACAAATACCCTCTACCTCTCATTGAATCCATCTACGAGCAGCTTCAGGAAGCTGTGATTTTCACCAAGTTGGACCTTAGAAATGCTTATCATCTGGTTCGTATTAAGGAGGGGGATGAATGGAAAACGGCCTTCAGAACGCCTTTCGGTCATTTTGAATATCTGGTAATGCCTTTTGGACTAACTAATGCTCCCGCCGTGTTCCAAGCACTCGTTAATGATGTGCTGAGGGATTTTTTGAATCAATTTGTCTTTGTTTACCTAGATGACATTCTCATTTATTCCAAGGACCAACACCAACATACTCAGCACGTTCGGGCTGTCCTTCAGCGTCTGTTGGAGAATCAACTGTTCGTCAAGGCAGAGAAGTGTGAGTTCAGTGTACCCTCTGTGACCTTCCTGGGATTTGTGTTTAAGAGTGGTCAGGTTTGGACGGACTCTGAGAAGGTCAAGGCGGTTGTGGAATGGCCTACCCCCACTGACCGTAAACAACTCCAACGCTTCCTGGGCTTCGCTAACTTCTACCGCCGCTTCATCAGGAATTACAGTCAGGTTGCTAGTCCTTTAACCAGACTCACTTCTTCTCTCCGTGTTTTTTCTTGGACCAGGGATGCGGAGGTGGCCTTCCTGAGGCTCAAGGCGCTTTTCTCCTCTGCTCCCATCCTGACTCACCCCGACGCCAAGTTGCAGTTCATTGTCGAAGTGGACGCCTCGGACTCTGGAGTGGGTGCTGTTCTGTCGCAACGATCCCCTATCGACAACAAGGTCCACCCTTGTGCATTCTTCTCACGTCGATTGTCTCCTGCTGAAGCCAACTATGATGTGGGCAATCGTGAGTTGCTGGCCATAAAATTGGCGCTAGAAGAATGGAGACATTGGTTGGAGGGGTCGGCGTTACCTTTCATCGTTCTCACTGACCATAAGAACCTCTCTTACCTTCGGAGTGCCAAGAGACTGAACTCTAGACAGGCCAGGTGGTCCCTGTTTTTCACTAGATTTAATTTTTCCATCTCTTACCGGCCGGGATCCAAGAACGTAAAGCCTGATGCCCTTTCCAGACAGTTTTCGTCCTCTGATTCTCCCGAAGCTGCCGAGCCCGTCCTTCCTGGCTCCTGCGTTGTGGGTGCCACATCCTGGGGGATCGAGAGGGACATCCTTCGGGCTCAATTGTCTGAACCCGACCCTGGTAATGGCCCACCTGACCGCTTGTTTGTCCCCAAGTCTGTGGTCAGCCAGGTTCTTCAATGGGTTCATTCTTCTAAACTTTCTTGTCACCCCGGCGTCAACCGCATGATCTCCTTTACTATGAGACACTTCTGGTGGCCTACTTTGCGCCGGGACATCAAGCGTTTTGTGTCAGCCTGCGCTGTCTGCGCTCAGAACAAGAGCACTCATCAATCCCCTACGGGATTACTCCAACCCCTTCCTGTTCCTGGTCGTCCCTGGTCCCACATCGCACTGGATTTTGTGACGGGTTTACCCCCGTCTGAAGGGAACACGGTCATTCTCACCATCATCGACCGGTTCTCTAAGGCTGCACACTTTGTTCCGTTACCCAAACTTCCCTCTGCAATGGAGACTGCTCAACTCTTGGTCATCCATGTCTTGAGGCTTCACGGCATACCTTTGGACATTGTCTCGGATCGTGGTCCCCAATTTGTGTCCCGGGTCTGGAAGGCCTTCTGGAAAGCCCTCGGCGCCTCGGTGAGTTTGTCCTCAGGATATCACTCCCAGTCCAATGGTCAATCTGAACGTTGCAACCAAGAACTTGAGTCTACCATTTGCTGTGTCATTGACAACAACCCGGCTTCTTGGTCTTCCCTTCTTCCATGGGTCGAGTACTCCCACAATACCCACACATCCTCTGCTACCGGCCTCTCTCCTTTTGAGGCTTCCCTGGGTTACCTGCCCCCGCTGTTTCCCCGTGAGGAAGCTGATGTATCTGTTCCTTCTGTCCAGCACCACCTACGACGTTGCAGACGGATTTGGAGGCAGACCAAGGAGGCTCTTCTACGGACTCGTGACCAATCCAAACGGGGGGCTGATCGTCGTCGCATTCCTGCTCCTCCGTACTCTGTAGGACAGCAGGTTTGGCTCTCCACTCAGCACATTTCTCTCAAGGGTTCCTCTAGGAAGCTGGGACCCCGATTCATCGGACCCTTCCCCATTACCAAGATTGTCAACCCCACTGCTGTCCAGTTACGACTCCCTCGCTCTATGCGAATTCACCCTACCTTCCATGTGTCTCAGGTCAAGCCCCTTGTGGTGGACCCTCTGAACCCCTCCACTCTGGGTCGTCCGCCCCCCCCCGCATCGTTGACGACCAGACAGTGTTCTCTGTTCGCCGGCTCTTGGATGTTCGCCGACGTGGTCGCGGACTTCAGTTTTTGGTGGATTGGGAGGGTTACGGCCCAGAGGAGCGCTCGTGGGTGCCCAGATCCTTCGTCCTGGATCCTGCCCTTATTTCGGACTTTTATTTAAGATACCCGGACAAGTGTCGTGGGTCGCCTGGTGGCGATATTTGAGGGGGGGGTACTATTGGGGTTGTGTGTGTGCATGTGTGTGTGTGTGGGAGAACTCACCTTGCAGATGCTGATTAGTTGAGACGGAGCTCCTGGGTTGCCACCTGTTTCCCATCTGGCTGACGAGTCCAGC
>NW_023621986.1:0-5065 GCF_014905685.2 Nematolebias whitei
TCTGTCATAGCTCTGCTCTCTGTCAGCTCCTCTGTCATGCTGCACACTCAGTAATCACTCAACTCATGTCACCTGTCACCGCTCATTATCCCACAGCTCCACCACCTGGTCCAGTCAGTACTTAAGCTCACTCATTCCTCTCAGTCTGGGCCAGATTCCCTATCCTGTCTCATCAGCAGTAGACCTTCCAGCATTCCATTGATTGACTCATCACGTTCATGACCCTTGCCTTGACCACGACCACGCTTTTGCCTCAGCCCTCGTCTGCTTTTGCTCATCTGATCAGGTACCGACTCATGCTCTTGTTTTTTGACTCTCTTTTTGGATCACGTACTGGATACTTCTGCTGAACAACTGACTTCACGGTATGAACTCTGCCTTTCCTTTCTGACTGTTTTTTGGATCACGGATTAAAGGTCAAGCTCATTCTGTACCACGGACTTATCCTTACCCCTGAATCTGATTCCCACAGATTCATTTCCCCAATTAGTCTCTTTCCCCCTGCATCTACTAACCTTTATCTTTTAGTTGCAAGCCTGTTGGACTCCGTTCCAGTGGACCTTAACATCAGTTCTACTTCTACTGGCAGCCCGCCACTACAACACTACCCAATCACGAACTACCAATCAGAAGATCGGAACCAGCCCAGAACCGGACCTACTCCAGATTTTTACTTTACTTCACAATAAATCTTTTAACCCTCTCAGTGGTTGTTGTTGTTGTTTGCGATCCGGCCTCTGGTTCATGACAGTAGAATCTGGCCATTATGGATCCAACACCAACCCGAGAGTGGTGCTCTAAGGTAGAAGGGGCTGTTAGTAAACTTGAGAAAGGGCTTCAGGAAATGGTTGTTTCTCTTCAAGCTTTGTCCCAACAGTCAAACCAAGTCATCAACCAAACCCTGTTGACTCCTGCACCAAGAGAACCACGGTTAGCCCCCCCTGGACATTTCAGAGGTGAGCCTGAGCAATGTCGACCATTTTTGACTCAGTGTGACATTAAATTTCAATTGCAACCTTCATGTTTTCCCACTGAGCATGCTAAAGTAGCTTATGCTGTCTCACTTCTCGCTGGAAGAGCCAAGACGTGGGGCACTTCTGAATGGTTAAAAGGTGGCGTGGTATGTCGTAATTTTTCTGAATTTTCCAAAGAGTTGTGTCGGGTTTTTGACCCCATCCTCCCTGAGAGAGAGGCAGCCCGAAGAATTTTTGATATTAAACAAGGCAAGGATTCTGTAACCAAATACATCATTCACTTTCACTCTGTTTCAGCAGACAGTCATTGGGATGAACACGCACTCACTGACGCCTTCTTCAGGGGGCTTAATGAAGATGTTAAGGATGTGCTGGCAACAATGGACTATCCCTCATCCCTACGCCAGCTGGAGGAGGTGGCCACCCGTGTTGACCTTCGCCTGCGTGAGCGTGACCGTGAACAGAGTCGAGGCAAGGCCACAGCCATGTCCAGAACCAGACATCACCTTGTGGATCATGAACCTAAAACGGAACAAACCAAGAGCCCTCAGGATCCTCTGTATGCTACGGAACCCATGCAACTAGGAAGAAGTCATCTGACCACCCAGGAACGAGAACGTCGGAGGAGGTACCATCTCTGTTTTTATTGTGGTCAAGGCGGTCATGATTGTCATCATTGTCCAGTAAAAGACCAGGCTCAGCAGGAAGAAGAGAGGCTCCTGTTGAGTCTTAGTCATAAGATCAATTCCTCTCCACCTATCATGTCCAAGTCCAAGGTCAAGTTCATAATAAAGGGTGGTCAACCCGTCATCGTCTCAGCTTTTATTGATTCAGGGGCCGACACGGAATTCATTGATAAAACCTTTGCCAAATCCATAGATCTGACCATTGTTCCATCACCTAACAACCATAAGGTCCTCGCTTTAGATGGTCATCCTTTAAGTCAATCTAGTCTTGAAACTGTTCCAGTCACCATGGTGTCGGCCAACAACCATTCGGAACTGATCAGATTCATTGTTATTGATTCACCCCAACTCCCAGTGGTTTTAGGTTCCACTTGGTTACGCAAACACAACCCCCAAATCGATTGGAGGAACCAAGAGATTGTAGGATGGGCTAATGAGTGTTATTCTACATGTATTCAGAGCCAACCCAGTTCACCAGCCCTTGTCACAGCCAATGAGGAGACCTATCCTAATCTAAGTCAGGTACCTAAAGAGTACCATGATTTGAAAGAGGTCTTTAATAAATCAAAAGCTACGTCCCTTCCGCCACATCGTCCATACGATTGTGGTATTGACCTGATCCCAGGTTCTACCCCCCCTCGGGGTAGATTATATTCTTTGTCTGGTCCCGAGCAAGAGTCCATGAGGAAATATATAACAGAGTCCCTCCAAGCTGGTATCATTAGACCTTCAGCATCCCCCGCTGGTGCAGGTTTTTTCTTTGTAGGGAAGAAAGATGGGTCACTTCGTCCATGCATTGACTATAGAGAACTTAACAAAATAACCATAAAGAACAAGTATCCTCTGCCCCTCATGAACTCTGCTTTTGATATAATCCAAAATGCTAAGATATTCACCAAACTGGATCTTCGCAACGCTTACCATTTGGTCAGGATACGGCGGGGAGATGAATGGAAGACGGCTTTTAATACCGCAGATGGCCATTATGAATATCTTGTTATGCCATTCGGCCTCACCAACGCTCCTGCCGTTTTCCAAGCCCTGGTTAATGATGTCCTTCGTGACATGATTAACATTTACGCTTTTGTTTACCTTGATGACATACTTATCTTTTCACAAGATAGCATTTCTCACCGTCGCCATGTCAGAGCTGTCTTAACCCGCCTTTTACAGAACAACTTGTTTGTCAAGGCAGAGAAGTGTGCTTTCCACCAAGTGTCCACCTCATTCCTTGGGTTCAACATTTCTCCAGGTCAAGTATCCATGGAACCCGGGAAGGTATCAGCGGTGGTGGATTGGCCCAAGCCCAAGGATCGTAAACAGCTGCAAAGGTTTCTCGGTTTTGCAAATTTTTATAGGAGGTTCATTAAGAACTACAGTTCAGTTGCAGCTCCTCTTCATTTTCTCACCTCATCTAAGACCAAGTTCATCTGGGACTCCGTTGCCAACCAATCATTCCAGAAGCTCAAAACATTGTTTTCCTCTGCTCCAATCTTGCACTCTCCAGACCCCGAGAAACAATTCATTGTGGAGGTCGATGCATCCAGCATCGGGGTGGGCGCCATCCTCAGTCAGCGCAGCACAGATGGTAAGATCCACCCCTGTGCTTACTTCTCCAGGGCACTCTCCCCCGCTGAGAGAAACTACGACGTGGGAGACCGTGAGCTTTTGGCAGTCAAGATGGCCCTGGAGGAATGGAGGCACTGGCTGGAAGGTGCGAAGAAGTCCTTTTTGGTATGGACCGACCATAAAAACCTGGAGTACCTTAGCACAGCAAAGAGACTCAATCCCCGTCAGGCCAGGTGGGCTATGTTTTTCTCTCGGTTCAGTTTCACCCTCTCTTACAGACCCGGGCCCAAGAATGCCAAGCCGGATGCCCTGTCCCAGGTCTTTGAGGTCAAGGAAGGGCCCTCAGAAGAGGTCGAGTTCATCCTGCCTGAGACCGTACGTCTTTCTTTGACTCAATTAGAACTCGATCTCCAACAAGTCCAACTCTCCGAGCCACGTCCACCCACCTGTCCTAGGGGGCGCCTGTTTGTCCCCAATCAAAAGGTAAAAGAGGTTCTTGAATTATGCCATTCATCAAAGTTGTTCTGTCACCCAGGAATCACCAAGACCCTCCAACTCATTCGCGCCCGATTCTGGTGGGCTACGCTTACGGAGGACACCAAGCACTTTGTCAAGTCATGTCCCGAATGCAATCGTGCCAAGTCTTCCAATCGCCCACCTGCCGGGCTGCTACGACCACTGCCAATTCCTTCACGCCCATGGTCACATATTGCTATGGACTTTGTGACTGGATTACCCCCTTCTGAAGGTAATTCAGTGTTATTGACCATTGTGGACCGTTTTTCTAAAATGGTCCACCTGGTTCCTCTCCCCAAGTTACCTTCTTCCAAGGAGCTCAGCGTTATCATGGCCAAGGAGGTTTTCAGGCTCCATGGGCTCCCCCAGAACATTGTGTCTGACCGAGGTCCCCAATTCATTTCCAAGTTCTGGAGGGAGTTTTGCAACCTGCTAGGGATCTCGGTCAGCCTCTCGTCAGGTTTTCATCCCCAAACGGATGGACAATCTGAGCGTACCAACCAGGAGGTGGAGACCAAGCTTCGGCTCCTCTGCGAGGGGGACCCGAGGAAATGGACGTCCAACCTCCCTTGGATTGAACAAGCAATCAACTCTCTTCCATCCTCTACATCAGGTATTTCACCCTTTCATGTTGTCTATGGATTCCAACCCCCTGTTTTTTCAGTCCAGGGGAGAGAAGCTCGGGTTCCCTCTGCACGACTCGCAATTTTACGTTGCCAGCGAGTCTGGAGAAAAGCCAGGAGAGCCCTAATTTTGGCCACCAAAAGGTACGTTCGGGGGGCTAACCGCAGGAGAACGCCTCAACCATTGTACAAGGTGGGCCAGAAAGCGTAGCTCTCCACCAAGGACCTTCCTCTCCGTGTGGAATCTAAGAAACTAGCACCACGTTTCATTGGTCCTTTTCTGATTACCAAAATAATCAATCCTGTCTCTGTTCGCTTACAGTTACCCAGGTCCATGCGCATTCATCCAACGTTTCATGTCTCAAGACTCAAGCCATTTGTCCTGCCACGTTTTCGACCCACCACCGACCTCCCACCACCCGCCCGACTCATTCAGGGGAGCCCAGCCTACACGGTCCGACGCCTTCTTCAATCCAGAAGGTGGGGGAGAGGACTCCAGTGTCTGGTAGACTGGCAGGGGTACGGCCTGGAGGAACGTTCCTGGGTACCCTCACGCAATATTCTGGACAAAACCCTCATTAGAGACTTTCATCGACTGAACCCTCTCCAGCCTGGTGGTCCTTCAGGAGCCGGACCTTGAGGGGGGGGGTTCTGTCATAGCTCTGCTCTCTGTCAGCTCCTCTGTCATGCTGCACAC
>NW_023621987.1:0-5064 GCF_014905685.2 Nematolebias whitei
TCTTTTTTGGGATCAGCACCTCATCCATGCCAGTGTTACACACAGCAATAGATGTGGTCCTGGAGTCAAGACTCACCTGGTTCGTGGCTTCCACGGACAGTCCCAAGTTGAAAAATGCAGGAGAGGGTTGAAAATATGCCTGTTTATGGCTAATAGCTTGTCCAGCTATTATGTGGATTCGCACCATTAGGTTAATCACCTGTGGTGGTACTGTGGTGGTTTGGTTGCTAGCAACTTGGCAGGCCTCTGGAATGGTCTGCCCAGCCTTAAGGTTTGCTGTGTCTAGCACAGGCGCATCCTTTGTTGCTGGTTTCAGGGACCACAGCACCTTGTTGATGGTGTCCACATGGACACCTAACCTTACCAAAATGTCAGATCCTATGTAGGATGCATGTGGTAAGTTTTGGATAACGAGAAACGGGTGAACCAGTTCTCGTTGATTCCAGTTCAGTTTTAGGTTAATGACTCCTTCTGCGGTCATTACCTGTGAACTATTGGGAACTAATGGAAAGCGGAAAGCTTTTTTAATTAGTTCTAGACCAACGTGTTTGTGAACCAAGGTTTCGTAGAAAGCTCGGTTAATTGCTGATTTATCTGTCCATAGAGACAGCACAGCATCGTTGGTGTGGGACCCTTGGATCTCTACACCCTTAACTACCAGTGGTAGGTAGTGTTTGGTGGACTCTGACTGCTCCAGCTCACAGAGGAGGCTGTCTTGTTGAGTCAGAGTTTGGACCTCTTGGGTTTCTTTGGTTTCACATGGTGTCAGAGGAGTACTCACCGGGCTCGTGTCCTCGGCTGAGGAGTCCTGTGCGCCTTCCGCGGTACCTGCTGTTGGGCAGTCTGTGTCACACTCCGGAGGCGTATCGATTGGCAGTGGCTTGCTCACTGTTGTCCACATTGTTTGATCACCATAATCTATAATCGCGCCGAAGCGATTTATAAAATCCTGGCCAACCAAAAATGGGAATGAGTCAACATGGGCCACGTGTACCGGGTGGTACAGTGTCATATTGCCAATCTGCATGTGAACCATTGCTATAGCAGTCAGGGTCGTTTTCTTTTCTGAGAGACCCTGCATTTCTATAGCACATTCAGAGAGAGGTATTATCCTGTTAACACTGGCAGCGGCCGTCCTCAGCTCCTCGAAAAGCTTAGCTGACATGATTGTTATGTCTGCTCCACCGTCCAAGAGTGCTTCGTGTGTGAGGATGCCTTCGAGTGTTACTGACAGGTACGCCTTTTTGGCGACCCCCCTTCTGATAAAGTTACACAGAAACCTTTTAGGTTTCTTCTGACGCTTCTTCACGCGTTCAGCCTTATCTGTGTAATTGTGGTTTGCCTGAACCGTCAGCACAGCAGAAGCTGTTTCTGAGTGTTCAGCCTGCGATGACTCGTCATCGTTCGTGTGTGTGTTTACCCCCCCTTCTTCCGATGAGGGGTTGTTTGAGGCAACAACAGCAATGTCTTGGTGTGTTCCACCGACATCTGTTATGTTGTCATTCGCGCCCTCAGATGTAATAGGAATTACATTACTGCAAAGTGCTCCTGGTTGGGTTCCCGCGTCAGTGTGTTTCAAAGTTTCTAACAACCTGCGTAGTTTCTCTGTCTCTTCCGAGCTCAGAGGTGTAGGGCCTTGTTTCTGGAACTTTTGTGATTTTTTCGCCTCGGTTCGTTTCATCCGAGGTGGGGGACGGTCAGGTACGTCTTGCGGGGTTTCCTTTACGTACTGCCCCTGCTGATATGGTTTCTCATATCGTTGCGTCCTGCGCCCACCCCTTTTTCGATAATCACTGTCTTCCTCTGAAAGAGGAGCCTTTTTGTCCCAGCGTGCACCTTCAGGACGCGGTTTGTTAGCTTGAACAGACTGTTTTCTCTCTTTCTTCTTAGGAGGAGGCGGCGAAGCACGTCGTCCTTCTAGTTCAAGAGGGAGGGGTTTAACCTTTACACTAGGAAACACTTCTATGGGCGTCTTAGCATGAGAACATGCTTCAAACACATTCACAGCACACTGCTTAATCTCACTGATGGATTTTTCTCTGAAATTTGCCATCATATGTACTGATTTTTTAAAATCAGAGTGGAGATTTTTGCTGAAAACAAACTTAAAACCATCATCTTCTTCCATTCCGGTCTCATTTCTGTTACCAAAATAAGCTTGGAAGATTCTTTTGTAATAAACTTTTGGATGTTCAGTTTTACCCTGCGTGACCTTGTCTGCAGCTGGGAAACCAGCAGGTCCTGTGCAGGGGTCGTACTCTCTGATCAAAGCTTCACACAGAAGGTTGTAATCCCTCTTCGTTGCATCAGGTAGACGCTCGATGAAGGTGAACACCTCTCTGTCCGAAGTGAGCCGTATCAGACTGATCTTATCCTCTGTCGTAGCATTAGGATAAGATCTCAATCTGAACTCCAGATCTTTGAGATACGCTTTTGTTCCAGCTGACCCCATGGGTCCGGGAACAAAGCGTTGTACATATTTTGAGATCTTCTGCAAATCATCCATTGAAGGAGACTGTATCACCGGTCTAACTTGTGTGACTGGTGGTGCAGACTGGTTAAGGCCTGCCCCTACCACCCATGGTGGGGGTGGGGGTGGCTGATAAGGGTCGGCAGGAGGAGGTGCATATTGGTGCAGGTCTGTCCCCACCCTCCGAGATGGGGGTGGAGGGGACCGCATGGTGTCAGGAGGAAGAGGTGCAAGTGGTTGCAGGTCTGTCCCTACCACCCGTGGTGGGGATGGAGATGACTGCATGGTGTATACCGATTCAGTGAGTCGATATCGGTGCAGGTCCATCCCCGCCGCCCGAGATGGGGTTGGGGGTGGCCGCATGGCGTTAGGAGGAAGAGGTGCAAGTGGTTGCAGGTCTGTCCCTATCCCCCGGGTTGGGGGTGTTGAAACGGGGCTAAGGGGAGGAGGTGCAACAGCACCTGTCTGGGGTGGTTTTAGCTGACCCTGTTCGTCTCTGAGTCTCAAACCAGCTAGCTCCATGTCAGAAATCAGGTTTGTAGCTGTAGCAAGCCTCTCCTCACAAGCTGTCAGGCGCTTATGTGTCGTCTGATTTTCACTTTGTAAATTCAGCCAATTTCTGAGTATTATCTCCTTGTCTGCCTTGCAATCGTCCAGCTCCTTTAATGCCACCTGCAACTGTGCTTGTAACATATTGTTATCTGCACACGCGGCTTCGTACGCTTGTTCCTTATCCGCAATCTTCACCTCATATGATTGAGCCTGTTCTGACAGCTCAGTCTTTGAGAGGTCCCTATCAGTCTGAATTTGTTGTTTCAGCAACTCAGATGCATTTAACAATTCGACACACCTCTCCTTTTCAGACTCATATCCGTTGAACAGCAAGGTATTTCGTTCAACCAGACGGTCCAGTTCCGCCTTCAGAAGCAGAGCAATTTTTGCCAACCGTTCACGGCTGGATTTTGTGTCCTCCTTCACTTTAGCTGCTTTTGACAACGTCTGCAGCTCCTCATATCTTTGATCATCATCAAGGTCTACCAATTGCTCTAATTGTTTACCAACAATTGAAGTTGTTAAAATATGTAACGATGTCTGGACAACATCTCCGGATTGTAAGGGGTCAGTGTTTACATCTTCGTCCGCCATTATCTGCTATTTAGAAATTAAATAGGAGATGTAAATGTTTAGGTGGTAAAAGAAAATCAGAAAAATCTCTTTTTCCTGATAAGTTTACTCTTATTTAGTGATTTATCAATTAAACGTGCGTTATCTTCTAGCAAATGAGTAAACTTTTTCCAACTTTGTGAATATCTGTAACTGTATCTTATTTAAAAGTTTCTAAATTTTTATTTTGTACCTGTTTCTCAAGGATTTATCAGTGAATAAAAATTTGTTCGGTAAATGCTCTCTGCATAAATACCTTCATAACTTTTAAAATGCAAGATAACAGAGTCTATTCAACTTTGAGGAACGGTTAATAACTCAAAAAATGCCTTTAAAAAGAAAAACACGTGTAATTTCACTAAAATAACCTAAAAACGAAGTGAAACCCGTGATCCCACGTCTTCTCCACAAGATGTCAGTACAACCTCAACAATTTTAACTCCGACACTGTTTGTGTTGTCCACTAGGGGAGCTACAACTTCCTGTGGCGTTCGGTTGACATCCTGTTGTTAGCCGCTTAGCTTAAAGTTAGCTTCGGCTAAACCCGGTTAAAATCAACGTTTCTGAACGAATTTTTCACACAAACGTGGCAAAATTTTAGCGATTAGACTTCGAAGACTTAAACAGCGTTTCAGAACACAGCCTTAAAGCGCTTTTCAGCTTTTAAAAGCAGATTTTATTCCCTATGAAAACGAGTTTCCATTTCCGGGTCACGTGACTGAAATCACCAATGAAAAAGCAGCGCAGGGTTGAGAGGAAGTTACGTAGGCACGCATTCACCCTCCTCAGCAAATCAGAGCGCTCCACAACAGCAATATTCAACCAACCACGAAGCGTTAGCAACAACCAGCATGCTAGATTAGCATAAAATCAGTTCGTCACTTTTTCCGTCCTTTAAACTGTCAAAATGCACTTTTTCTGTTAAAAATTGTAACGAATCAACTCCCTGAGCTGCACGGAGACGGCGCTCCGTGACAAAACGTCTTTCTAGCTATTTAAACAACTCGTCCGAATTTTCAGAACCGAGCCGGTCCAGAACCGAACCTCCCGTCCGTTTGGACCTCAGTTTAAACAGAACGCAGCGTTTTTTACAGCTCATCAGCTTTTAGTTAACATAACAGGCGTACAATTTCAGCTTACACAAGACTCAATGACACAATTCCAGCTTTAAAACATTGCCAGCGTAACACAGCGTAAAGTTGCTCCAAGCGCGCAGCTCCATCACGCTGCGTAAAGTTGCACAGCCAAGCTCCAAACGCGCAGCTCCATCACGCTGCGTAAACATGCACAGCTGATAAACTGTTATTTTATCAACATGCCAACATGAAAATCAATGTTTACACGGTTACAGTCCATTTATGAGCACGTGACGGGCCACCAGTTTGTAGATGAACAGATGCTCAGATATATTCATCATTTAACACGGATTC
>NW_023621988.1:0-5064 GCF_014905685.2 Nematolebias whitei
TGTTACGGTTTAACAAAATGGTACTCAAATTCAGACAAGGCTGAGAGGGATGACAGACACAGATAATAGTTTAAGTGATTTTATTTACAGTGCAGGAAAAGGGGGTTCGGGGTTCCTGGAAGGCAAAGTGCAGAGTATTAGCAGGGAGGCTTGGACGAGACTGATATTCAGAATTGAAGTTGAGTTCTTTTTCTTTCTTACAGGGTGACGACGAGGAGGCAGACTCAAGGAGGAGGAAGTCCAACAGGTAAGAGAGTCCACTTGAAAATGAAGATACCTTGAAGGGTTCTTGATGGGGGTTGTAGTAGAGGTGGAGTGGCAGGTTGGAGAACAGAGCTTCTAGAGGAGTCCAGTACAGATGAGGTTCGTCAGGTTTAGAAACTCCAGGTGTGTCCGAAGCTTGCCTTGAAATCAAAGAAGAACACGAGTTGAATAATTCAGAATTCTCAAGGAAAGGTACTAAAATGGCTGTCTCACAATACCCCAAGGTGAACAATGATTCAGCGAAGACTGGAACCTCCACACAGGCTTAAATAGTGGCTGGACTCGTCAGCCAGATGGGAAACAGGTGGCAACCCAGGAGCTCCGTCTCACTAATCAGCATCTGCAAGGTGAGTTCTCCCACACCCACACACACACACACACACAACCCCAATAGTACCCCCCCCTCAAATATCGCCTCTAGGCGACCCACGACACTTGTCAGGGTGTCTCAAATAAAAGTCCGAAATAAGGGCAGGATCCAGGATGAAGGATCTGGGCACCCATGAGCGCTCCTCCGGGCCGTAACCCTCCCAATCCACCAAAAATTGAAGTCCGCGACCACGTCGGCGAACATCCGAGAGCCGGCGAACAGAGAACACTGTCTGGTCGTCAACGATGCGGGGGGGCGGACGACCCAGGGTGGAGGGGTTCAGAGGGTCCACCACAAGGGGCTTGACCTGGGACACATGGAAGGTAGGGTGAATTCGCATGGAGCGAGGGAGTTGTAACCGGACAGCAGTGGGGTTGACAATCTTGGTAATGGGGAAGGGTCCGATGAATCGGGGTCCCAGCTTCCTAGAGGAATCCTTGAGGGAAATGTGCTGAGTGGAGAGCCAAACCTGCTGTCCTACAGAGTACGGAGGAGCAGGAATACGACGGCGATCAGCCCCCCGTTTGGAACGGTCACGAGTCCGTAGAAGAGCCTCCTTGGTCTGCCTCCAAATCCGTCTGCAACGTCGTAAGTGGTGCTGGACAGAAGGAACCGATACATCAGCCTCCTCACGGGGAAACAGCGGGGGCAGGTAACCCAGGGAAGCCTCAAAAGGAGAGAGGCCGGTAGCAGAGGATGTGTGGGTATTGTGGGAGTACTCGACCCATGGAAGAAGGGAAGACCAAGAAACCGGGTTGTTTTCAATGACACAACGAATGGCAGACTCAAGTTCTTGGTTGCAACGTTCAGATTGACCATTGGACTGGGGGTGATATCCCGAGGACAAACTCACCGAGGCGCCGAGGGCGTTCCAGAAGGCCTTCCAGACCCGGGACACAAATTGAGGACCACGATCCGAGACAATGTCCAAAGGAATGCCGTGAAGCCTCAAGACATGGATGACCAAGAGTTGAGCAGTCTCCAATGCAGAGGGAAGTTTTGGCAAAGGAACAAAATGTGCAGCCTTAGAGAACCGGTCGATGATGGTGAGGATGACCGTGTTCCCTTCGGATGGGGGTAAACCCGTCACAAAATCCAGTGCGATGTGGGACCAGGGACGACCAGGAATAGGAAGGGGTTGGAGTAATCCCGTAGGGGATTGATGAGTGCTCTTGTTCTGAGCGCAGATAGAGCAGGCTGACACAAAACGCTTGATGTCCCGGCGCAAGGTAGGCCACCAGAAGTGTCTCTTAGTAAAGGAGATCATGCGGTTGACGCCGGGGTGACAAGAAAATTTAGAGGAATGAGCCCATTGAAGAACCTGGCTGACCACAGACTTTGGGACAAACAAGCGGTCAGGTGGGCCATTACCAGGGTCGGGTTCAGACAGTTGAGCCCGAAGGATGTCCCTCTCGATCCCCCAGGATGTGGCACCCACCACGCAGGAGCCAGGAAGGACGGGCTCGGCAGTTTCGGGGGAATCAGAGGACGAAAACTGTCTGGAAAGGGCATCAGGCTTTACGTTCTTGGACCCCGGCCGGTAAGAGATGGAAAAGTTAAATCTGGTGAAAAACAGGGACCACCTGGCCTGTCTAGAGTTCAGTCTCTTGGCACTCCGAAGGTAAGAGAGGTTTTTATGGTCAGTGAGAACGATGAAAGGCAACGCCGCCCCCTCCAACCAATGCCTCCATTCTTCGAGCGCCAATTTTATGGCCAGCAACTCACGATTGCCCACATCATAGTTGGCCTCAGCAGGAGACAATCGACGTGAGAAGAATGCACAAGGGTGGACCTTGTTGTCGGTAGGGGATCGTTGCGACAGAACAGCACCCACTCCAGAGTCCGAGGCGTCTACTTCGACAAGGAACTGCAACTTGGTGTCGGGGTGAGTCAGGATGGGAGCAGAGGAGAAAAGCGCCTTGAGCCTCAGGAAGGCCACCTCCGCATCCCTGGTCCAAGAAAAAACACGGAGAGAAGAGGTGAGTCTGGTTAAAGGACTAGCAACTTGACTGTAATTCCTGATGAAGCGGCGGTAGAAGTTGGCGAAGCCCAGGAAGCGTTGGAGTTGTTTACGGTTAGTGGGGGTCGGCCATTCCACAACCGCTTTGACCTTCTCAGAGTCCGTCCAAACCTGACCACTCTTAAACACAAATCCCAGGAAGGTCACAGAGGGCACACTGAACTCACACTTCTCCGCCTTGACGAACAGTTGATTCTCCAACAGACGCTGAAGGACAGCCCGAACGTGCTGAGAATGTTGGTGTCGGTCCTTGGAATAAATGAGAATGTCATCTAGGTAAACAAAGACAAATTGGTTCAAAAAATCCCTTAGCACATCATTGACGAGTGCTTGGAACACGGCGGGAGCATTAGTTAGTCCAAAAGGCATTACCAAATATTCGAAATGACCGAAAGGCGTTCTGAAGGCCGTTTTCCATTCATCCCCCTCCTTAATACGAACCAGATGATACGCATTTCTAAGGTCCAACTTGGTGAAAATTACAGCTTCCTGTAGCTGCCCGTAGATGGATTCAATGAGAGGTAGAGGGTATTTGTTCTTTACAGTTATTTGATTTAGTTCTCTGTAATCTATACAAGGTCTCAAAGATTTGTCTTTCTTGGCGACGAAGAAGAAGCCTGCTCCCACTGGAGAGGTAGAAGCGCGGATAAGGCCGGAGGATAATGATGCGTCAATATACTCCCTCATGGTTTGTTTCTCAGGACCAGATAAATTATACAAACGACAAGAAGGCAAGGGAGCACCAGGAAGCAAATTTATTGAGCAATCATACGGTCGGTGTGGAGGTAGAGATTGAGCCCTGGATTTGCTGAAAACCGGGGCCAGATCATGATAAGCGGAGGGAATTAAGGTTAAATCAACCTCCTCCTCCTCATAACAAGACGGAGGATAAGGGGAAATCGCCGACCTGAGACAGTTAGCAGAGCAATCCTGACTCCAGGCAATGATTCTCTGGTGCTTCCAATCGACCTGCGGGTTATGTCGTCTGAGCCAAGGAAATCCTAATATCAGTTGAGGGTTATTAGAATGAAAAACAAAAAACTCACTCAGTTCATGATGATTGCCAGAGATGATGAGCTTTAGAGAAGTGACTCTGTGGGAGATGGTGGAAATGGTCTGACCAGTGAGTGTTGTCATAGAGAGGGGTTGATCTAATCTGTCCAAAGGAATTGACAGTCTCTCCACCAAGCTGTCACTGATAAGGTTTTGTTCTGCTCCAGAGTCAACAAGCGCCTGCACAGAGAAATTTGAATTGTTATGACAAATGGAAGAAGGGAGAGTCAGACGGTTTTCAGGAGAAATGTCAGAAGCGCCCACCCGAACCTCCTGTCTTATGGGTGGGGCCGACCTTTTAAACGCAGGGGGCAAGAGGCGATGAAATGTCCCTTCTTACCACAGTATAGGCATTCTTTTGCAGAAAAGCGACGCTGTCTCTCCTCAGGAGTGAGACGGGTGCGCCCAACAATCATTGGTTCCACAGGGTCAATTTCAGTATCTGGAATATTTGGACGGCAGCGGCTTGTCAGATCCGGAAGTGGAATTCCGGAAACGGAGGAACTCTGGGAGTTGTAGTCCAAACTGCCCCGACACTCTCTGAAGCGATCGTCAATGCGAATTGACAGGTCGATCAAATCGTTCAGATTGTCGGGATGATTTACGAGGGCTAGTTGATTTTTAATGTGATCATTGAGGGCACTCACAAACACTCCCCGAAGAGCGAGGTCCTCCCATCCGGCCTCTCGGGCCGTGATCCGGAAGTGAAGTGCGAAGTCCGCCGCAGATTGGTTCCCCTGGCGTAGCGCCATTAGCCTCTTGGAAGCGGTCTCTTGGTGCAGGGGACGCTCAAAAACCCTCTGGAAATCATTAAAAAAAACAGAAAAGGCACAGTCATTTACTGAGACGGAGCTGAAGTATGCGTTCGCCCACCTCAACGCCTCCCCTTGAAGAGAGGAAACTATGTGGGAAATACGGGACGAGTCGGAAAAAAAGGTTCGTGGAGCTCTGCTAAAGGCTAAATTACACTGTAACATAAACCCTCCAAACTCCTCGGCCTTACCAGAAAATAGTACACTGGGTTTTATCTCGGGCTCACGGATAGTGTGTTGATTTGAAGATCCAGAAGGTTGTGAGGAGAGGTTGGAGTTAAATGTCTCGGTGTGGGAAGATGAAGATACCTTCTTACCTAGCTCGTGGACCATACTACCCAGTTCGGTTAAATTCTCGGAGAGTTTCTGTTGTTGTTTTACAATCTGTTGAAACATATTTTCAGTAGTGGTTATTCGGTGTTCTTGGGAAGCTAGTAGCTCTTGTAGCTGATCCTTCTCGGCCTTGTCGTGAGTACTCATGTTATGGCTGAATCATTCTGTTACGGTTTAACAAAATGGTACTCAAATTCAGACAAGGCTGAGAG
>NW_023621989.1:0-5064 GCF_014905685.2 Nematolebias whitei
TTTTTTCAAATTCAGTTTCAATCCTGCTTCTGTGACTCGCTGCACCACTTTAGCTAACCTCTCCAGGTGCTCTTCCTCCGTGTCATCTGCGATAAACACATCGTCGATGTAAATTGTGGCGCCTAAGTCTTTGAGCACGTCCATCACGACCGACTGAAATACATTAGGAGAGTTTTTATATCCCTGCGGTAGCCGCTGCCAAACATAACTTTTTCCTTGGTGGGTAAAAGCTGTCTTTCCCTGTGATTGTTTTGCCAGCCTAAGAGAGAAAAATCCGTTTGCTAAATCAATGCAAGATTTGTACTTTTTCACTTGTAGAGTTTTTAGGGTGCCCTGCGGGTTGATTAGACTCGCTCTGTTGGCTACTGTTCGTCTGTTAAGGGCTTTGAAATTAATGACTGGTCGCCACCCTCCTCCTGCTGATTCGGGTTTCTTAACTGCTTGGATCGGGCTGTTAGTTATGGGGTTTGTTTCTTCCCTAATAATTCCTAACGCTCCTAATTCTTTCACAATTTTGTTCATTTCTTCAACTGCTCCGGGATTTAGAGGATATTGTCTTACAGGTGGGTGTACTCCTCCTTCGATTATATGCACAAACTTTGGGCCTAGATCCCCGCAATCATTTTTAAATCTGGCTATTGAGGCTTTCTCTAGTATTTGTTTTAACTTCTCTTTCCCAGCCGGGGAGAAGTCACTCTCATCTATTTTTTGTTTTGTCACTTCAGGGATATTTACAGGTTTATACCAGTCTTCGGACTCACTTTGTTTGTGTGTGAACCCTATTTTTACTAGCCTAGATTTTAACTTCTCTAACCTTCTATTTAAGGCTCTCCGATTCTTTTTTGGTTTCTTAAGTTCTTTCAGATCGGTAATTGTCATAAGGTTATAAGGCCCTTTTATCCACACAATTCCTTGCCATAACCCGTAAGGCATTGTTTCAATTTTTCCATTTGCTAACTGAACTGTCAGGTGTCCTACTGTTTTTAGGTTTTTGCGGGTCATAGACACCTCAGCCCCGGAATCTATTAGGTAAGGTTCTCCCTCTACTTTAGTGTAGATTTCGTCCCCCTCCCAATAGGCATCTTCCAGAGTGACCCGCAACCTATCTGCCATTATTTAGCTGGCCCTCCACTCCCTTTCTCACGGGATTCATGGAGGGCTCTTTTTTCTTCTGGGGTTAGTTTTGCATATTCTTCCGGGGGTAGGTATTTACCTCCTTTCTGTGGTGTGGAGATTGAGGCTGGAGCTGAAAATCGTTTTGGTTGTTGGTTCCTATATTGTGGCTCTGATTGCCTGGGTGGTCTCTCTCTGTACTGTGTCCCTTGCTGTCTCGGGGGCTGTTCTCTGTATTGTGGCTGTTGAGGGGCCTTTTGTGTCGGCTTTGGTGGTTTTTGACTTTGCCTGCTCTCACTTTTCTTCTTTTCTTCCCAGAACAGCTGCTCTAGGTCATACGATTTTACTGCCTGGTCTATCTGGGCGTCATTAGTTTCATGAGGCATTCTGGCAAAGGTGAGCTCTCCCCTTCTTCCCTTGGATACGATCCTCAAGGCTTTAACATACCTTTTAGGGGGAATTACTTGTTTAAGTTGATACCAAACCGGGGTAAGGCGTTGGCCTTGATCCATGCGCATCCTAGCCCGCTGAATGTGAGAATCTTCGTCATCCATATCTTCCAGGACTAGTTTCTCATACTGGCTTTGAGCTGATTCTCCTTTACTCATTGGGTTTGTGGTGACATTACCTAGCCATAGCTTCTTTGCTGCATCACACTCAGTGGAGCTAACTACCATGGGCCACACATCTTTGATGTATTCTTCAGTGGTCTCCTGGGGTTGTTTTTCTCTCACTAAGGTTTTCAGCTTTTTGTACTCACGGTAACTGTCAGTTTCTGGGCCTGTAGCTTGGTTTTGTCTAGCCTGCCCGAGCTCATGGGTTGGTTCAGGCACTTGGTACGGTGGGTTTGTCTCGGCCGGGTATGCATCATCTTCCTCATCGGCCGATATTTCATCTCGCAATTTCTTCTCTGTTTCTTGGGCATACTTGTAGGCTGTCTTTTTCATTCTTCTCAGCATCACATCATGTACTATCCCTAAATAAGCAATCCTAAAGTTACTAGTTAGGAGTTTGTGGGCTGCCAATGTGGGGTATGAGGGCATCATCAAAATGTTGGCCCACTCTCCCAAAGTAGCTTTAACAGTCAGTTCCACTGTCTCTTCTGACCTGTCTGCCCATACTGGTGGAATGTCATAGTGATTTTGGCCAGCTTCAGGGATGTAAGTTCGACGCCCATCACTCGCCTGTACCGGGCCCCAACTCAAGTCCCTGGCTAACCTTTCTGATACTCTATGTACGTCCAGTATTTCCACTCCCTTCTTTTGTCCTTTTCTTTGTCCTATTCTTAATGGCTTAACTGGACCGTCGTATTGGCCTGCTATTGATCCTAGACTGGCACTACCTTCGTCATCGGTCTCTTCCTGACTCGAGTCTGCCTCTAGTTCTTCCTGAGAACTCTCGTCGTTATCCTCCTCACTCTCTATGTTTAGGGGTTGTATTTTTGTTAAGTGCCGAAGGAGTTGGATTTTTGTTACTGTCTCTTTCTTTGGCTGTCCCTCTCGTGATTCTGCTCCGCTTCTGCGTCGTCTTGTGGTTGTATTTATCAGGTCATGTTCTGTAGATGAGGTCAGGGACATTTTTGACCCCTGAGGACTGATCCTTAACGGGTCTTCACTCTTCTTGGCTCCCTGTGATGATCCCGGTGTCGATGATTTTTCTGTGTGTTCTCTCCCTAACTTTAGGGGTTCTTTAATTGGTTTCTCTTCTCGTTTTGTCATTGCGGCCACGACTCTGGATTTTCGATCTTCATCTAGATGTGTGGGGGTCACTATAATCATTTCTTTTAAGTGGGCTTCTGCTGGCATGTCTTTGGCCAGATACGTCATTGAATTGACTGCTATTCTCTCAGCCGTTTCCCACTGCAAATGATGGGACCGGAGCCCATCTATTCCGATCACTATGCGCCTGAAGCCGAGCTCTATGGCTCGGAACACCCCTTTCTGCAGAGCTTCTAACATTTCCTTGAGATACCTGGTCTCATTGGTTGCTTCTTTATAGCTTCGAATTGGGATGTGTATTATCGCATAGTACGGAGCATCAGCTCCACTGGTCATTCTTGTTTTTGGCTCTTCGCCATGTGGTCCACCGGTGAGTTGTTTTATTTCAACTTGGTACTCCCTACCGGCTACTTTCTTTAAAGCTTTTCGGTAGGTTGAGTTATGGATTTTGTACTTATGATTTGTAAACACCAGTAACGCGTCTGCCTCTATAGACCATGGTGTCCCTATCACTTGGTATACTCGGGTACCATTTTGAAACTTCACACATTGAGTCTCTTTCGGGAGTGGTTCTAGAACCTGTTTGAGCCCTGCTGTTTGCCTAATTTTTTGTTTCTTTTGTGAATTTTCTTTTTCCCCTTCCTCTTGACTGTTTTCTGACTCAGGATCTGGTTTTAAGTGTTTTACTTTAGCCTTCTTTTTTCCATAAGTTTTTTGGGTTTCTCCTGAGGGGTTCTGCTTAGGATTCTCTTGTTTAATCGGCTGGTTTTTTAGTGGTTCTGTTTGTTTCTGCTCTCGCATTCCTCGTGTCCCCCTTTCTGCCCTCCCGGTTTCGGTGGTTTCGAGCCTCCCCATCCTTTCCACTATACTTCGGGCAAGCATATCTAAGTTCCTGTCAACCTGTCCAAGATAGTCTTTACATCCTATGCTCTCATTATTACTATCTTCAGGTTCGTTTTCTCCTTTGATCATACCTGCTAGTAATCTCAGTTGCTCTGCTCTGGTTTCCTCGTCTGTATCAGAATGGTATTTGGGAGTTTCTCTGTACGTTTCTCTGTACGCGCTCAGGTTTGGAGTGGAGCTCACGAACGTGGGGGGGTGTTTAGAGGTTGAAGGGTAAGCTCCCTGCCATAGCCTTGTGCCTCCTGGGTATTCTCCTTCCCTTTTAATATCGAGGGGGGGTATATTCTTTAAAACTACATCTTCTGGTTCGCTTTGGTTTTCTTCATTTTCCGACGCTTCGGGGGTTTGTGCCATGGAGCTGTGCTCACTTCCAGGATCCATTTCTGATTTTTTCTCTTTTCTATACTCCCTCATCCTTGCCAATTCTTCTTCACACTCTTTATATTTTGCTGTTGCCCTACATGTAGGGTTTGTGATGTACCCATCTAATCCTGTCACTTTGGATATCATCTTTACTATGGGGTCATACTCGGTTGAGGGGCTAATTACTGACACTATGGTCGTTTGTTTTTGTTTCTCTATCTGTTGCACCCACCATTGTAACCACGTTTTTACTTCTTTTTTTGATTTTGCTTCGCCTGGGTCTTTTACCACCACTGTTTGGACTCCCTTCCGGGCTGTCGTACAGCAAAACTTTCCTTTTTCTCTTATAAATTTTTCCAGTCCGTCCTCTAGTGCTTTTCCGTCTAGCTGGGGATTACTTTCTCTTAGTATTTCCTTCACTGCTGGATTCCAGGTATGATACCCTTTTCCATACAGGATGACTTCCGCCTTGGTTACTCCTACTGGTTTTTCTCCTGTTTTTTGTACCATTATCTTTTGGCCATCTGTTTTTCCTTCTACTGGCTTCTGTTCTTCTTGGCTCTCCTGAGCCGGCTCGTGTCTGTCTGGCTCTACGCTCGTAGATGCCCCTCCTGAGGCCATCGTTATGTCTTTTCTTGTCGGGTCAAGTTGGTCGGTCCTCAAAGTCTCCAGACTTTATCCTAACGTTTTGGACTAGGACAGACTAGCTGCTTACCTACGATTCTGGATTATGGTCAGTAACCCTCGTAAGCCTTCTACCCCTCCTCACTAGCCTCTAGTGATCTATTGGGGGTACTAACTGGGGGGTCTCCCAGTCACTGACAGCTCCTTACTCTCTAGAGCTGCTCTTCTGACGCCTATCAGTCTTCTGTAGCGCGTCCTCACTTCTGGGACTGTTCACAGTCCCATCTGGGGTGCCATGTCTGCTTTCCGGTGGGCAAGGTAACCACTGGAGATAGTGATAACA
>NW_023621990.1:0-2991 GCF_014905685.2 Nematolebias whitei
TAATCAGTTGTAGACGAACATCCAGATTATTTCCTGAAACTTTGAATTAATTACATTTATTGATTCATGGAAAAAAGAGCGGCACAGTGGAGCAGTGGTTACAGCTGTTGCCTCACAGCCAGAAGGTTGCAGGTTCACTTCCCTCTTGGGGTCTTTCTGTGTGGAGTTTTGATGTTCTCCCCATGCATATTTTGCTAACACTTAAAAAACAAATGAACACACACACATCAACAACAACAACAACATATCAAAGCAGTTGTGAGTCCTGCTGTTCACACTGAAAGTGAACGTTCTGTTCCTGACACAAATCCACTCGTGAGTTCAGCTGACACTAATATGAAGCTTCAGCATCTGACACTAATTCTGTCTGCTTCTTCCAAAGTTACACACAACTGAGAACAACATCCCTCTGACATCTGGACTTCACTTTGGACCCTTGGAGACAAATGATCACATTTCTTCACAGACACTTGGACACATTAACATACTTTGGTTTTATGTTCAGATAAATCCCAAAAATCAAAGAAGTAAAAAGATCAAACTGAAGTAAAGAACTGAAAGTGAATTTAGTGAAAAATAAATTGTCATTTAAATCACCTTAGCTTCTCCAGTCTACAGTTTGGACTCTCCAGTCCAGCAGACAGAATCTTCACTCCTGAATCCAGCAGGTCATTGAAGCTCAGGTCCAGTTCTGTCAGATGGGAGGGGTTGTACTTCAGAGCTGAGGCCACAACTTCACAGTGAGTCTCTGAGAGTCCACAGTGAGAGAGTCTGTCAGGACACATAAAAAGAAAATGATTTAATCTGATAAATGACCAGTTCTGTTCAGATTAGAAGAGAAACCAGTTGAACTCTTCCTGTTGGACTTTTTTCCTTCACTTCAGAGCTTCATTTCATCTTCTCTGTTTGATGGGATGAAATATTTCTCATCAGTGTCTCTCGTAGCTGCAGCTTTGTTCTGCTGTCATTGGGGGGTGAAGGGAGGGGTCCTTGTTGATTATTGTCTTCAGTGTTTTCTGCAGGAACCAAAGGTGCTGGTTTGATTCCAGTCATGTCTCTCTCTGTCCTCTGTCCTGTTTATTAAACCATCAGAGTCCAGTAAAGACTGATGAGTCTGACATGAGACATGAGGAACTGGAGGAGTTTTTCCTCCAGGACATCAGCTGGGTGGAACATGTTGGAAATAATGGGACTGATCTTTATGCAGGAACACAAATAATGTTGCTGTTGACAGTTATACGTCTGCTTTAAATCATCAGGTTTACACTCACACCTCTTTCATCATTTATTACTGAGGTTTAGCTGTTTGGTTCCTAAAAGGCTCCTAAATTATAAAATGTATGTATTTTGGGGATTTTTGTAGTATTTGATGTTTAACAACATATTTTAGTTGGTCATTTTTAATTTACAAAAGTAGTTTTTATACTAGTTTTAGCAGCAACTGTAAGCTAGTAATGTTGCTAACATCTTAATAATAAACATTAATTTTGCTCTGCAACACATGAATGTGTCATCAGCATTTATGTCAGTGAGTAACTTTGAGTCAATTGTTCATTCATCGTCTGCAGTGTTTGTCATAACGATAAGAATTAATTTTTATGAGTTGAGAATGCAGATTAGTTTGTAAAAGTTAGAAACGCTCATAAATCCTGAAGTTAGAATGTTATTGTTGAACAAGGAGTTTATAAAAACAAGTGAAAACTGTGGTTGAGGAGGCAGAAGGCAGCTCTTTGTGGTGCTCTTACTGCTGCCTATTGCTATGTGACGGTCAAACTTTATTACCAAAATAAAGTAACTGTATCAGTGCTGGAGAAAAGATCTTTCAGAGACATACAGTGACTGTGATTAGCAAACATGGAACAAATATATAATTTATCTGAAACAATAAATGAATCTGTCTCAAAGGAGACGACAGGACTTCAGAAAAACTTGGTCACACCAGAGAAACACCTGAAGTTAGTTTCTGATTCCACAGATGGGTAAAGGGTCATTTCACAGATGTTTGTTCAGATGTAAGTGGAGCCAAATAAAACCAACCCCTCCTGTGTGTGTCTGAACATGTGTGTAAACTGTGTTTCCTTCAGTGAGCTGTAGAAGCTGTCCAGTGTGGACGTGGTGAACTTCTGCTTGAGAACAGAGTCACACTGAATGTCAGTCAGCTCCAACTGAACATCTGCAGGAACATCTGCTGTGAAACTAAAGCAAAGATCAAAGCAGCTCAAGGTCTGCTTCTAACTCTGTGACGTCTGAGAAACACTGGTTGAACTCAGCGTGGAAGTCTGTCTGACCAGTGACCTACCTGTCACTTTGACTGGAAGTTACATCCAGAGTGACCAGTGCTGGAAAAGCTGGGAAGCATTTGTTGGTTTGTTGTTGGGAAACAGCTGAGTTTGACTTTGAACAGGATGTAACTCTACTTTCAACTCACAAGACGTTTTATTTACAAACTTTTTCCACATTGACAAACATTGATTTGTTTTGAAGTTCTTCAAAATATTGTTCTCTTTGAAATCTGTTTCAACATACTTCCTCTGTTTTGTCTTTTTATTGCTACTTTAAGCTTTTAGCTAATATACATTTTGATACAAACTGACATTGATATTTTTAGCTTCTGGCTACTTTGACTTTTGTCTATCTTTTGAAATTTGTAGCTTTAGGCTACTATTTGACTACTTTTACCTAGCTGGTCACTCTTTTAAATATTTAGCTGCCACTTTGCAACGTTTAGATTTTGGTTACTGTCCCGAATGATGAGTTGAGATGAAGGATGCAGAGAAGAAACGTCAGACAAATACAGAAAGTTGGAGAGAACCACAACGACTCTGTGACGATCATGAGACAAAAATAATTGCACAATATTTTAAAATGAGAAAACTATTAAAAGGAAGTTGAGACATTTGGGAGACTTCATCATGAACGCTGTTTGCCAACTGATCTCAGCTCAGTGAGATATTACCTTTAAATAGTTTAATATTCATGACAGTCAACTTT
>NW_023621990.1:3091-5063 GCF_014905685.2 Nematolebias whitei
AGGTTGTGAACTTAAGAGGAACTGCAAACCCAGTTTGACCAGACAGATCGTGTTGATGGTAGAAAAAGAACCAAGGAAACCATCAAACCCATTCAAGATGAACTCCAAGGTAAAGCTGCGTCACTTTCTGATCACAGCGTCCATCACATTTTAATTCTTCATGGGTTCCATAGAAGAATACCCAGGAGGACTCCATTATTGTGAGAAAGACAAAAAGTCAGACAGGAGTTCATTAAAGTTCATGTTGTCAAGCTCAAAGTTTCTGGAAAATATTTCTTGAACTGATGAGACTAAACAGGAGCTTTCTGGCTCGAGTCCCATCAGTTGTGTTTTTCTGATTATTGTGGAAGGATAACAACAAATTTACCTTCGTCTTTAATAAGAACATGTCCAATGTTGACACATGTTTGAATGATACAAACTGAAGAATTAAAGTTTGTGTTTGATAGGACTGATGAGCTAACGGCTAGTTTAAACAGCTAAAACTGAAGTGAATTGTTGCATCTTCAAACAGCTCGAATGTCAAAACTTTTATTACAACTCTATAAAACAATATTTGATAAACATCCACATGTTGTTTGTTCACTCTGTAGTAATTGACAAAAATATCTCTGGTTATTTATTAGCATAAATATCACATGAAGCATCAAAGGGTCATGTTTTATAAAGTCAAAGTTCTGATTCAGAAGTGGATCCATTTGTCATCACATTACAAAGTTTATTTAAATGTTACTTATTTAGAAATATTTTAATATTTTAGTACTTACATGGCTTTTTTGGAAACTTTGACCACTGGCAGCAGCCTCAGAATAGACTTCGTGTCTTTAGAATATTCCGTCGGGTTGAAATCATCCAGAATTTTTCCTGATGTCAGTAAGATGAAGACCAGAGCTGACCAGTGAGCAGGAGACAGTTCATCTGTGGAGAGACTTCCTGAACCCAGAGACTGTTGGATCTCCTCCACTAGAGAACCATCATTCAGTTCATTCAGACAGTGGAACAGATTGATGCTTTTCTCTGCAGACAGATTCTCACTGATCTGATTCTTGATGTACTGGACTGTTTCCTGATTGGTCTGTGAGCTACTTCCTGTCTGTGTCAGCAGGCCTCGTAGGAGAGTCTGATTGGTCTGCAGTGAAAGACCCAGGAGGAACCGGAGGAACAAGTCCAGGTGTCCATTTGGACTTTGTAAGGCCTGGTTCACAGCACTCTGATGGAGATAACTTAGATTAATTTTTCCAGGATTCTTGGATAATTCATCTCCTCCCATCAGATTGAGCCCAGAGTAGATGAAGGTCAGATGGACATGAAGAGCAGCCAGAAACTCCTGAACACTCAGATGGATGAAGCAGAACACCTTGTCCTGGTACAGGCCTCTCTCCTCTTTAAAGATCTGTGTGAACACTCCTGAGTACACTGAGGCTGCTCTGATATCGATACCACACTCTGTCAGGTCTGATTCATAGAAGATCAGGTTTCCTTTCTGCAGCTGCTCAAAAGCCACTTTTCCCAGAGACTCAATCATCTTCCTGCTCTCTGGACTCCAGAGTGGATCTGTCTCAGCTCCTCCATCATACTTGACCTTCTTGACTTTGGTGTGAACCAGCAGGAAGTGGATGTACATCTCAGTCAGGGTGTTGGGCAGCTCTCCTCCCTCTCTGCTTTTCAACACGTCCTCCAGAACTGTAGCAGTGATCCAGCAGAAGACTGGGATGTGGCACATGATGTGGAGGCTTCGTGATGTCTTGATGTGGGAGATGATCCTGCTGGCCTGCTCCTCATCTCTGAACCTCTTCCTGAAGTACTCCTCCTTCTGTGGGTCAGTGAAGCCTCTGACCTCTGTCACCATGCCAACACACTCAGCAGGGATCTGATTGGCTGCTGCAGGTCGTGTGGTTATCCAGAGGCGAGCAGAGGGAAGCAGTTTCCCCCTGATGAGGTTTGTCAGCAGCACATCCACTGAGGTGGACTC
>NW_023621991.1:0-5063 GCF_014905685.2 Nematolebias whitei
CTGTCATGAACCAGAGGCCGGATCGCAAACAACAACAACAACCACTGAGAGGGTTAAAAGATTTATTGTGAAATAAAGTAAAACTCTGGAGTAGGTCCGGTTCTGGGCTGGTCCCGATCTTCTGATTGGTAGTTCGTGATTGGGTAGTGTTGTAGTGGCGGGCTGCCAGTAGAAGTAGAACTGATGTTAAGGTCCACTGGAACGGAGTCCAACAGGCTTGCAACTAAAAGATAAAGGTTAGTAGATGCAGGGGGAAAGAGACTAATTGGGGAAATGAATCTGTGAGAATCAGATTCAGGGATAAGGATAAGTCCGTGATACAGAATGAGCTTGACCTTTAATCCGTGATCCAAAAAACAGTCAGAAGGGAAAGGCAGAGTTCATACCGTGAAGTCAGTTGTTCAGCAGAAGTAGCCAGTACGTGATCCAAAAAGAGAGTCAAAAAACAAGAGCATGAGTCGGTACCTGATCAGATGAGCAAAAGCAGACGAGGGCTGAGGCAAAAGCGTGGTCGTGGTCAAGGCAAGGGTCATGAACGTGATGAGTCAATCAATGGAATGCTAGAAAGTCTACTGCTGATGAGACAGGATAGAGAATCTGGCCCAGACTGAGAGGAATGAGTGAACTTAAGTACTGACTGGACCAGGTGGTGGAGCTGTGGGATAATGAGCGGTGACAGGTGACATGAGTTGAGTGATTACTGAGTGTGCAGCATGACAGAGGAGCTGACAGAGAGCAGAGCTATGACAGAACCCCCCCCTCAAGGTCCGGCTCCTGAAGGACCACCAGGCTGGAGAGGGTTCAGGCGATGAAAGTCTCTAATGAGGGTTTTGTCCAGAATATTGCGTGAGGGCACCCAGGAACGTTCCTCCAGGCCGTACCCCTGCCAGTCTACCAGATACTGGAGTCCTCTCCCCCACCTTCTGGATCGAAGAAGGCGTCGGACCGTGTAGGCTGGGCTCCCCTGAATGAGTCGGGCGGGTGGTGGGAGGTCGGTGGTGGGTCGAAAACGTGGCAGGACAAATGGCTTGAGTCTTGAGACATGAAACGTTGGATGAATGCGCATGGACCTGGGTAACTGTAAGCGAACAGAGACAGGATTGATTATTTTGGTAATCAGAAAAGGACCAATGAAACGTGGTGCTAGTTTCTTAGATTCCACACGGAGAGGAAGGTCCTTGGTGGAGAGCCACGCTTTCTGGCCCACCTTGTACAATGGTTGAGGCGTTCTCCTGCGGTTAGCCCCCCGAACGTACCTTTTGGTGGCCAAAATTAGGGCTCTCCTGGCTTTTCTCCAGACTCGCTGGCAACGTAAAATTACGAGTCGTGCAGAGGGAACCCGAGCTTCTCTCCCCTGGACTGAAAAAACAGGGGGTTGGAATCCAAAGACAACATGAAAGGGTGAAATACCTGATGTAGAGGATGGAAGAGAGTTGATTGCTTGTTCAATCCAAGGGAGGTTGGACGTCCATTTCCTCGGGTCCCCCTCGCAGAGGAGCCGAAGCTTGGTCTCCACCTCCTGGTTGGTACGCTCAGATTGTCCATCCGTTTGGGGATGAAAACCTGACGAGAGGCTGACCGAGATCCCTAGCAGGTTGCAAAACTCCCTCCAGAACTTGGAAATGAATTGGGGACCTCGGTCAGACACAATGTTCTGGGGGAGCCCATGGAGCCTGAAAACCTCCTTGGCCATGATAACGCTGAGCTCCTTGGAAGAAGGTAACTTGGGGAGAGGAACCAGGTGGACCATTTTAGAAAAACGGTCCACAATGGTCAATAACACTGAATTACCTTCAGAAGGGGGTAATCCAGTCACAAAGTCCATAGCAATATGTGACCATGGGCGTGAAGGAATTGGCAGTGGTCGTAGCAGCCCGGCAGGTGGGCGATTGGAAGACTTGGCACGATTGCATTCAGGACATGACTTGACAAAGTGCTTGGTGTCCTCCGTAAGCGTAGCCCACCAGAATCGGGTGCGAATGAGTTGGAGGGTCTTGGTGATTCCTGGGTGACAGAACAACTTTGATGAATGGCATAATTCAAGAACCTCTTTTACCTTTTGATTGGGGACAAACAGGCGCCCCCTAGGACAGGTGGGTGGACGTGGCTCGGAGAGTTGGACTTGTTGGAGATCGAGTTCTAATTGAGTCAAAGAAAGACGTACGGTCTCAGGCAGGATGAACTCGACCTCTTCTGAGGGCCCTTCCTTGACCTCAAAGACCCGGGACAGGGCATCCGGCTTGGCATTCTTGGGCCCGGGTCTGTAAGAGAGGGTGAAACTGAACCGAGAGAAAAACATAGCCCACCTGGCCTGACGGGGATTGAGTCTCTTTGCTGTGCGAAGGTACTCCAGGTTTTTATGGTCGGTCCATACCAAAAAGGACTTTTTCGCACCTTCCAGCCAGTGCCTCCATTCCTCCAGGGCCATCTTGACTGCCAAAAGCTCACGGTCTCCCACGTCGTAGTTTCTCTCAGCGGGGGAGAGTGCCCTGGAGAAGTAAGCACAGGGGTGGATCTTACCATCTGTGCTGCGCTGACTGAGGATGGCGCCCACCCCGGTGCGGGATGCATCGACCTCCACAATGAATTGTTTCTCGGGGTCTGGAGAGTGCAAGATTGGAGCAGAGGAAAACAATGTTTTGAGCTTCTGGAATGATTGGTTGGCAACGGAGTCCCAGATGAACTTGGTCTTAGATGAGGTGAGAAAATGAAGAGGAGCTGCAACTGAACTGTAGTTCTTAATGAACCTCCTATAAAAATTTGCAAAACCGAGAAACCTTTGCAGCTGTTTACGATCCTTGGGCTTGGGCCAATCCACCACCGCTGATACCTTCCCGGGTTCCATGGATACTTGACCTGGAGAAATGTTGAACCCAAGGAATGAGGTGGACACTTGGTGGAAAGCACACTTCTCTGCCTTGACAAACAAGTTGTTCTGTAAAAGGCGGGTTAAGACAGCTCTGACATGGCGACGGTGAGAAATGCTATCTTGTGAAAAGATAAGTATGTCATCAAGGTAAACAAAAGCGTAAATGTTAATCATGTCACGAAGGACATCATTAACCAGGGCTTGGAAAACGGCAGGAGCGTTGGTGAGGCCGAATGGCATAACAAGATATTCATAATGGCCATCTGCGGTATTAAAAGCCGTCTTCCATTCATCTCCCCGCCGTATCCTGACCAAATGGTAAGCGTTGCGAAGATCCAGTTTGGTGAATATCTTAGCATTTTGGATTATATCAAAAGCAGAGTTCATGAGGGGCAGAGGATACTTGTTCTTTATGGTTATTTTGTTAAGTTCTCTATAGTCAATGCATGGACGAAGTGACCCATCTTTCTTCCCTACAAAGAAAAAACCTGCACCAGCGGGGGATGCTGAAGGTCTAATGATACCAGCTTGGAGGGACTCTGTTATATATTTCCTCATGGACTCTTGCTCGGGACCAGACAAAGAATATAATCTACCCCGAGGGGGGGTAGAACCTGGGATCAGGTCAATACCACAATCGTATGGACGATGTGGCGGAAGGGACGTAGCTTTTGATTTATTAAAGACCTCTTTCAAATCATGGTACTCTTTAGGTACCTGACTTAGATTAGGATAGGTCTCCTCATTGGCTGTGACAAGGGCTGGTGAACTGGGTTGGCTCTGAATACATGTAGAATAACACTCATTAGCCCATCCTACAATCTCTTGGTTCCTCCAATCGATTTGGGGGTTGTGTTTGCGTAACCAAGTGGAACCTAAAACCACTGGGAGTTGGGGTGAATCAATAACAATGAATCTGATCAGTTCCGAATGGTTGTTGGCCGACACCATGGTGACTGGAACAGTTTCAAGACTAGATTGACTTAAAGGATGACCATCTAAAGCGAGGACCTTATGGTTGTTAGGTGATGGAACAATGGTCAGATCTATGGATTTGGCAAAGGTTTTATCAATGAATTCCGTGTCGGCCCCTGAATCAATAAAAGCTGAGACGATGACGGGTTGACCACCCTTTATTATGAACTTGACCTTGGACTTGGACATGATAGGTGGAGAGGACTTGATCTTATGACTAAGACTCAACAGGAGCCTCTCTTCTCCTGCTGAGTCTGGTCTTTTACTGGACAATGATGACAATCATGACCGCCTTGACCACAATAAAAACAGAGATGGTACCTCCTCCGACGTTCTCGTTCCTGGGTGGTCAGACGACTTCTTCCTAGTTGCATGGGTTCCGTAGCATACAGAGGATCCTGAGGGCTCTTGGTTTGTTCCGTTTTAGGTTCATGATCCACAAGGTGATGTCTGGTTCTGGACATGGCTGTGGCCTTGCCTCGACTCTGTTCACGGTCACGCTCACGCAGGCGAAGGTCAACACGGGTGGCCACCTCCTCCAGCTGGCGTAGGGATGAGGGATAGTCCATTGTTGCCAGCACATCCTTAACATCTTCATTAAGCCCCCTGAAGAAGGCGTCAGTGAGTGCGTGTTCATCCCAATGACTGTCTGCTGAAACAGAGTGAAAGTGAATTATGTATTTGGTTACAGAATCCTTGCCTTGTTTAATATAAAAAATTCTTCGGGCTGCCTCTCTCTCAGGGAGGATGGGGTCAAAAACCCGACACAACTCTTTGGAAAATTCAGAAAAATTACGACATACCACGCCACCTTTTAACCATTCAGAAGTGCCCCACGTCTTGGCTCTTCCAGCGAGAAGTGAGACAGCATAAGCTACTTTAGCATGCTCAGTGGGAAAACATGAAGGTTGCAATTGAAATTGAATGTCACACTGAGTCAAAAATGGTCGACATTGCTCAGGCTCACCTCTGAAATGTTCAGGGGGGGCTAACCGTGGTTCTCTTGGTGCAGGAGTCAACAGGGTTTGGTTGATGACTTGGTTTGACTGTTGGGACAAAGCTTGAAGAGAAACAACCATTTCCTGAAGCCCTTTCTCAAGTTTACTAACAGCCCCTTCTACCTTAGAGCACCACTCTCGGGTTGGTGTTGGATCCATAATGGCCAGATTCTACTGTCATGAACCAGAGGCCGGATCGCAAACAACAACAACAACCACTG
>NW_023621992.1:0-5063 GCF_014905685.2 Nematolebias whitei
ATATTAACAAAGGCAACATAAATCATTCCCCCCTTTGTCTCTGTGACCTGTTAAACAAAGTACAATCCCTAATATGTGAATAACACGTTGTATAAGTGTGTTTAAATAAGTGTAATATAGGTCTAGATTGACATAAAAGCATTAAAATAATAATTTCTATATCAGGGGGTGAGAGTAAGGTCATCCCACCTCCCATAGCCATGTGCCCACCACAAGTTCCTATATGTGAATGTCATGAGGATGTTATGAATGAATGTCTAAGGTGTACAATAAAATTGAGTCCCAGGTGGCTATGGTCAACAGAGATGTAAAATTGTTGCAGCACACCCGAGCCCAAACAATCCTAAATGTGTGGAATTGAAATGAAAAGGGTGGAGGTGCATGGTGAGGGATGGGGAGAAATAACTGTGAGAGCAAATGCTCCCACAGGGAGTCAGCTCTCCCACTGACCCAACAGCCCCCCCCCCCCAGTTCCCCAAGGTCCACCCAGGGATTGAGGCCAAGACACCTCTCCATCTGGAACGACCGCCAGGCCCGCTGAGCTCCAGACCAGAGAGGGACAGAGCCCCGAGGGCCGCCAGAAGCAGTACCAGCAGCCCACACACCCGAGGGCCACCAGGACCCCCACAAACTGCAGTCAGCCCGCCACCAGATGAAGCCAAACCCCACCAGGACGACCCGGCCAAGAGCGCCCGCCCAACCGCCGACAGAGCCAGGAAGCACCGGGAGCGAGCCCCCACCACAGGAAAGGGGCCAGCCAGTCGGCCATGCACAGTCCCGGGCCGCCCCCAAGGACATCCACCCCGTCCCCACTCCAGAAGAAATACTACACCCGCCCCTCATTCGGACATCTCTCAAAACACATAGCACACTAGACACCTAGGCTGGGTCAAACTACCCCCTCTTAGGGGCCACTGGTCACGCCCTCAAACACCCAATCCCCCAGCACATGAACCCACAACCCACCAGCGAGCCGAAGGCCCCTGCCCAGAACCGGGCACCAGAGCGCAAGCCGGCCCAGAGCCCGGCAACCCGCCCGCCAGAGCCCAAGATCCCCGATCCCCACAGGCCCAAGCCCGGGGGCGACAAGCCCCCAGAACCCCAAGCCCCCACGCGCACCCCGAACCCACCCCAGCACAGCCAGGCTACCAGATCGGTGACCCACGACCGCCGCCACAGACCACCTGAGGGCCCGCATGCAGCCACCAGCAGACATCCCCCAGAACCACCCAGGCCCTCCCTAGGGGGAAAGCAGTGCCCCCCTGCCCAGGTACCCCCAAGAGCCCAGCCCCCGGCAACCCCCCCGGCACCCCAAACCCATACACCCGCCTCCACATCAACCCCAAGGCCCCACAAGGTCAGATCCCAGACTACCCACCCTCACCATGTAACGGAGCCGATCAAAGGAGCCCACAGAGATTGATCCAATGTGTCGGCAGATGCTGTTTCAAGACTAATATGATCTAACAGAAGATTTTTATACTGATTAATGCTAAGATTATTTTTATTTTTCCAATTCAGGAGTATGGTTTTCTTTGCGATGCATAAGGCAGTGAAAATCATGCGACATGTATTTTTTTCCAGGGTAACATCTTCCAAGATAGCCAATAAGCAAACAGACGGAGAGAGTGGAATATTACATTTCAGACATTTAGACAAATCTTCACAAACCTGGACCCAGAACCTCTGAACGGGTGGGCAGAACCAGAGTGCATGGATATAATCATCAGGAATATTACCTGTGCACTGTGAGCAGTTGTTAGATGATGTAAATCCCATCCTAAACATTAGCTGACCTGTATAATGTACTCTATAAAGAACTTTTTACTGTATTAATTGTAAGTTGGAGATTCTAGTCATTTAAATGTTTTTAAACATATTTGAGACCAGGTGTCTTGGTCAAAATTGATTAATAAATCTGACTCCCATTTTGCAACATGTAGCATTATGGAGTCATTGATTCTAGACAATTTCTTGTATATTTTAGATAATAATTTGGGGGATTTAAGATTAAAGAACTCTAATACACATATTGGTGTTTCTAACAAAGTTTTATTAAGCTTAAATTTCTTTTTTATGATAGACTTAATTTGTTGATAATCGAAGAAGTATTTATTTTCAATGCCAAATTGTATTATTAAATGGAATAAAGTCTACACCTTCATATATGTGTTCCAGACGTTCAATTCCCTTGACTCTCCAACCTGGGAAATTTAACAAATTATTTTCTTGTAGGATGTCAGGATTGTTCCAGATGGGTGTATGTCTACAGGGGAGTAGTGAAGATTTTGTCATTTTCAAATACTCCCACCATAATGTCAGAGAAGAGCTAATACTGATGCTTTTAAAGCAAACATGTCTTTTTATATTTGTGCTAATAAATGGTAGATCTGAAATCTTAATATTATTGCATAAAGTTTGTTCTATGTCTATCCAAGTTTCATCTAATGTATTCGGATTTAACCACTTTGAGATATATTGTAACCTATTGGCTAAATAGTAGTGATAGAAGTTGGGAAGTTCTAATCCTCCGGTATCTTTAGAATTCTGTAATGCTTTTAAGCTAATACGTGGAGTTTTGTTTTTCCAAAAGAATTTAGATATTGTTGTGTTTTTTCTCTTATTTCTCCACCCGAGCTCTGTTACCGTTCATCCTGCAGGAGGAGTCAAGACACGCACTCAGAATACGACAAACGCACCTTCAAGTTTACGAATATTTAATAAGCAAAGAAAGTCAGAAAGTCACAGATTCACAAGCATAAACAGTGGATTAGTTAAATGCAGTCATTATTTTAACATATAATTAAATGGATGCGCATCCATTCTAAACTATACGATACAACCTTGTTAAGGAGGGATCTGAAGTCGACCGTCTCTGTTCCGTTCTGGCTGTCTGCTTCGAGGAGAAACCGCACTTTTCTTTGTCTAAAAACAGGGCGTTCCTTCACACAGCAAAACTAACTTTTCAATGCGCTCTAAGCCTGCTGTCATGGGATTGGCCAGTTTCAAACCAATCAGAAATGTGAGACATCATGTTACATGATGTAAACCGGAACAGAAATCAATCTGTGGGAGCCTCTTCAAAGTAAAACAGGAAGTGGGTCAATTTCAAAGTAAAACAAGAAGTGGGAGTCAGATTGAACAAGGAACACAATCTTTATTTCACAACAATATCAAAGAGTCCAATGACTTAAACCATTCAGTTGAAGGTTTATTTGGAATCATTGAGAATAAATAGTTTATTCTCGGCAGGACCATCATTTTTACTGAGGCAACTCTTCCCATAAGTGATATGGGCAGAGATTTCCATCTAGTAAGATCATCTTCAATGTTCTTTAAAATTGGGATATGATTCAATTTTATTAAGTCTTCCAATCTAGGAGAAATATTAATGCCCAAGTATGTAATGTTACCTGATTGTAGTCGTTCATTGAGAGAAGTATTAAACATGCAGTTTATTGGAAGAGCTGTAGATTTTGACCAATTTATAGAATAATCAGAAATTTTTGAGAACAAATTTATTAATTCAATAACATTAGATGTTGAGTTTTCTGTGTTCTGAAGAAAAAGTAAAACATTGTCAGCATAAAGACTAATTTTCTGTTCTATATTTCTACATAGTATACCTTTAATATCAGCAGTTTGTCTTATTGCCGCTGCTAAAGGTTCAATAAAAATAGCAAATAGCGCAGGTGAAAGTGGACATCCCTGCCTGGTCCCCCTCTGTAAACAGAAGCTTGAAGATATTTGATTATTTGTCCTGACACATGCTCTCGGTGAGTTATATAATATTTTTAACCAATTAATGAAATGGTCCCCAAAACCAAATTTACCCAAGGTAGCAAATAAAAATTTCCAGTTTACCCTATCAAATGCTTTTTCTGCGTCCAAAGACAAAATAGCTGTTTCAATATTTTTACTATATGAATACTCTATTAAATTATATAATCTGCGTGTGTTTGTGGTTGAGTATCTTCCTTTTATGAATACAGTTTGGTCAGGATGAATAATGAGAGGAATTATTTTCTCTAATCTTTTAGAGAGGACTTTACTAATTATTTTAATAGTAGACTAATGTTGGCTGAATTCATATGTGTTGGAAACCTGATATTTTCTTCTGACTCATGTAACATTCTGTGAAATATTGGTTCCAGTATGTTCCAGAACTCTTTATAAAATTCTGCTGGATATCCATCTGGGCCTGGAGATTTCTTATTAGGCATGTTTTTAATGGCTTCACGGAGCTCATCTGATGTTAATGGTGAGTCTAGTTCTGAAGATTGACTACTGTCTAGTTTTGGAAGTATTACTCTCTCCAAGAATTGATTAATATCTTCATCTGTTGGATTTATTTATGGAGTGTATAGAGTTTTATAAAAATCTCTAAAAACACTATTTACATTTTCCTCGTCATAAGTTATGTTACCATTTGTGTCTTTAATACCATATATAGACGTTTTTTCTTTATTTAATTTGAGTTGATTAGCTAAAAAGCTTCCTGATTTATTACTGTGTTCAAAATGTTCTAAGCAAAGTCTTTGTACCAAGAATTTGTTTTTTTTGTCAATACATTCATTTAGTTCTAATTTTATCTTGCGTAGTTTTTTCTGTGTTTCCTCTCCTTGTAAACTTTCTAAGAATTTGATAGATATCTCTAATTCCTCAATACGTTTATTTTCTTTTTTCTTTTTGTTTGTTGAGTAGGATATTATTTTCCCTCTCATAACTGTTTTCCCAGCCTCCCAGAGTGTACATGCTGATGTTCCTGGCAAGTCATTAAACTCTAAATACGATGTCCATTCATTTTTAAAAGTATTGTATAAATTCTTCGTCCATAAGCAGTGAGGTATTTAATCTCCAGTTTATACTTTTTGGGATTTCTTTCTTATTATCTAAATTTAAAGTAACTGGTGCATGATAGCTGACAGCAATATCCTAGTGTCTGAAATGTTGGTCAGCAATGAGTTGCTGATTATAAAATAATCCAGACGAGAGTAAGAGTGATGCACATGTGAAAAGAAAGAATACTCTTTACTATTAGGGTGAAGAGACCGCCATGCATC
>NW_023621993.1:0-5062 GCF_014905685.2 Nematolebias whitei
AATCATCTCCAAACTGGACTCATTTCCTGTGGAACCTTATCACCCAGCGGGACACTCCTCCATCAGCCGCCACCTGCAAGATACTCATCAAGTCACTTGGAAAATACAAGGATTCACTCACCTGACAGACACTTCGCCTTCCTCCCTGAGTCTGCCTTCGAAGATCCACCTGTAAGAGGAGGATTAAATTATCCAAAATAGCAACAATATTCTCCTACCCATCATTAATCTGTCTCCCCCCCCCACCCCCCTTCCAGGAACTCAGACTTCCTTTACCCCAGCACTGTAAATAAACTCACTGAACTTTTATTCCGTGTCTGTAATCCTTCTCAGCCCTGGTCTGAATTTGAGTACAATTCCTGAGATTAATCATAACAGAATGATTCAGCCTTAACATGAGTACTCACGACCAGACTGAGATGGATCAATTAAGAGAAGCTATTCTTTCCCAAGAACAACGACTAACTACAATCCAAAATTTGTTTCAACAGATGTTGAGCCAACAACAAACTACTTCTGAGAACGTGACTAAGCTGGGTGGAATGGTCCACGAGCTGGGTAAACAGATATCCCCACCTTCCCACACCGGAACCACCAACACTGCCTCCGCTGTACAAAACCCAGTACCACCAACCCAATACCCTGTCCGTGAGCCCGAGATAAAGCCCAGTCAACTATTTTCTGGTAATTCTGAACAGTTTGGTGGGTTTATGCTTCAATGTAACCTAGCCTTTAGCAGAGCCCCACAGACCTTTTCCTCCGACTCGTCCCGCATCTCCTATATCGTTTCCGCCTTACAAGGAGAGGCTTTAAGGTGGGCAGATGCTTACTTTGGTTCCATTTCTGTAAGTGACTGTTCCTTTTCCACCTTTTTCAATGATTTTCAGAGAGTCTTTGAGAGGCCTCTGTACCAGGAGACGGCTTCCAAGAAGCTAATGGCGCTACGTCAGGGGAACCAATCTGCCGCGGACTTCGCCCTTCACTTCCGGGTCGCGGCCAGACAGGCCAGATGGGAGGACCTCGCTCTACGGGGAGTATTCGTGAATGCCCTCAACGATCACATTAAGAATCAGTTGGCCCTTGTAAACGAACCTGACAATCTAAACGATTTAATTGATTTGTCCATTCGTATTGATGATCGGCACAGGGAATATCGGGGCCTTTTGGACTACAAATCCCAGAGTCCTACCACTTCCGTGACTCCACTTCCGGATCCGGTAAGCCGCAGCCCGGTATATAATCCTATGAATGAACCTGATCCTACAGAACCCATGTTAATTGGGCGTGCCCGCCTCACTCCTGAGGAGAGACAAAGGCATTTTTCTGCCAAAGAGTGTTTATATTGTGGAAAGAAGGGGCACTTCATTGCTTCACGTTCTCTTCGTTTAAAAGGTCGATCCCACCAGTAAAACAGGAGATACTGGTGGGCGCTGCAGACATTTCTCCTGAAAATCGTCTTACCCTTAATACGTCAGTTTTTTATAATAACGTTAATTTCCCTGTACAAGCCCTGATCGATTCTGGGGCAGAACAGAATCTAGTCAGTGATGGTTTGGTGGCTCACCTTTCCATTCCTATGAATAAATTACGCCAACCCCTCTCTATGACAGCGCTCACCGGTCAGTCCATTTCTACCATTTCCCATAAAATCTCCTCTTGCATATCATCGTATCTGGTAACCATCATGAACAAAGTGAATTTTTCGTTTTTCATTCCGAGACCCCTCAAATTATATTAGGATTTCCCTGGCTCAGACAACATAACCCTCAAATTGACTGGTCCCATAACCAGATAGTCTCCTGGAGCCGTTATTGTTCCTCCAACTGCCTTGGTTCTGCCGTCACCACCTCTCCTCCACCTTGTCATGCGGTGGAGGAGATCGATTTGTCGTCAATTCCGTCCTGTTATCATGACCTGGCCACTGTGTTTAGCAAGGCCCGGGCTCTCTCCTTACCCCCGCCATAGGCCTTATGACTGCTCCATAGACCTACTGCCTGGTGCTCCCTTGCCTTCCTGCCGTCTGTATAACCTGTCTGGGCCTGAAAAGCAAACCATGAGGGACTATATTACAGCATCCCTATCCTCGGGCATTATTAGTGCTTCTACATCCCCTGTAGGAGCGGGATTTTTTTTCGTCGACAAGAAGGATGGGACGTTGCGGCCCTGTATTGACTACAGAGAACTAAACCAGATCACTGTTAAAAATAAATACCCTCTACCTCTGATCGAATCCATTTACGAACAACTCAGGGAGGCGTCCATTTTTTCCAAACTTGACCTCAGAAATGCCTATCACCTAGTTCGTATGAAGGAGGGGGACGAATGGAAGACAGCCTTCAGAACCCCCTTTGGGCATTTTGAATATCTGGTGATGCCTTTTGGCTTGACTAACGCCCCTGCGGTATTTCAGGCCTTAGTTACTGATGTTCTGAGGGATTTTTTGTCTCAGTTTGTTTTTGTGTACCTTGACGACATCCTGATCTACTCCAAGGACCCTCTGTAACATACTCAACATGTTCGGACAGTTCTCCAGTGGCTGCTGGAGAACCAACTCTTTGTTAAAGCAGAGAAATGTGAGTTCAGTGTCCCCTCCATAACCTTTTTGGGTTTTGTGTTTAAGAGTGGTCAGGTCTGGATGGACTCGAAGAAGGTCAAAGCTGTGCTGGACTGGCCCTCTCCTCAGACCCGCAAACAACTCCAGCGCTTCCTGGGTTTTGCAAACTTTTACCGCCGTTTCATCAGGAACTTCAGCCAAGTGGTGAGTCCTTTGACTAAACTCACTTCTCCTCTCCGCCCGTTCTCTTGGAGTAGTGAGGCTGAGGAGGCCTTCACCAAACTCAAGACTCTCTTTTCCTCTGCTCCTGTTCTTCACCATTCTGACTCCGCCTTACAATTCATTGTTGAAGTTGACGCCTCGGATACCGGTGTGGGTGCTGTCCTTTCTCAGAGATCCCCTGTCGATAACAAGGTCCACCCTTGTGCGTTTTTTTCACGTCGCCTATCCCCTTCTGAGGCCAACTACGACGTGGGTAATCGTGAGTTGTTGGCCATAAAACTGGCTCTCGAAGAATGGCGGCATTGGTTAGAGGGGTCCAACCTGCCTTTCATTGTTCTGACCGACCATAAGAACCTTGCTTACCTACGAAGTGCCAGGAGATTGAACCCGAGACAGGCCAGATGGTCTCTGTTCTTCACCAGGTTCAACTTTTCCATCACTTACTGCCCGGGGTCTAAGAATGTTAAGCCCGATGCCCTGTCTAAACAATTCTCATCTACAGATTCCTCCGAAACCACGGAGGCCATTCTTCCTCGCAGCTGTGTTGTGGGTGCCACCTCCTGGGGGATCGAGAGGGACATCATTCGGGCTCAACGGACTGACCCTGATCCTGGTAATGGACCGCCTGATCGATTATTTGTCCCAGAGTCTGTGATCGGCCTGGTTCTGAAATGGGTCCACTTTTCTAAGTTCTCCTGCCATCCCGGTGTCTGTCGTATGGTTTCTTTCACTAAGAGACACTTCTGGTGGCCTACTCTTCACCGTGATGTCAAATGTTTCGTCTCTGCATGTGCTGTTTGTGCTCGAAACAAGAGTACCCATCAACCTACTGCGGGACTGCTCCAGCCCCTTCCCTTTCCTGGTCGCCCTTGGTCTCACATCGCTCTGGATTTCGTGACGGGCCTACCCCCTTCTGAAGGTAACACCGTCATCCTCACCATTGTTGACAGATTTTCTAAGGCTGTGCATTTTGTCCCACTAACCCAACTCCCCTCAGCTCTGGAGACCGCTCACCTCTTGGTCCAACATGTCTTTCGACTTCACGGCATACCTTGTGACATCGTCTCGGATCATGGTCCTCAATTTGTGTCCCAGGTTTGGAAGGGTTTTTGTCGAGCTCTTGGTGCCACGGTGAGCTTATCTTCTGGTTATCACCCCCAAACTAACGGTCAGTCTGAATGATGCAACCAAGCCCTTGAGTCCTCTCTCCGCTGTATCATTGAGGATAACTCTGCGGATTGGTCCTCTCTTCTTCCCTGGGTCGAGTATGCCCATAATTCCCACACGTCCTCAGCTACTGGTCTCCCCATTTGAGGCATCTCTGGGTTACCTGCCCCCTCTGTTTCCCCACCAGGAGGTCGATGTGTCTGTCCCCTCAATCCAGCACCATCTACGTAGTTGCAGACGAATCTGGAGGCAGACCAGGGAGGCTCTTCTACGGACTAGTGATCAGGCCAAGAGGTGGGCTGATCGTCACCGTGCCCCGGCTCCTCTGTATTCCGTGGGGCAAAAGGTATGGCTCTCCACCCAGAACATCCCCCTGAAGGACACCTCCAGGAAGCTGGGACCCAGGTTTATTGGCCCCTTTCCTGTTATCGAACTTGTTAATCCCACGGCCGTCAAGCTCCGACTCCCTCGCTCTATGTGGGTTCATCCGACTTTTCACGTTTCTCAACTCAAACCTTTCGTGGAGGATCCGTTGCTTCCTTCTGACCCGGATCGTCCGCACCCTCGCCTTGTTGATAATCAGCCTGTCTTCACCGTTCACAGGATCCTGGAAGTTCGACAACGGGGTCGTGGACATCAATTTTTAGTTGATTGGGAGGGTTACGGTCCTCAGGAAAGATCGTGGATCGCCAGGTCCTTTATCTTGGATCCTAGTCTCATCAAGGACTTTTTTCTGAATCACCCTGACAAACGTCTCCGATCGCCTAGAGGCGATGTTTGGGGGGGGGGGTACTGTTAGGCCTGAGCCGTTTGTGTGTACTCACCCTGCAATTGCTGAGTGCTGGTGATGGAGTTCCTGAGCAACCACCTGTCTTCAATCCGGTTGATGAGTCCAGCTGCTACTTAAGCCTTGGAGGAGGTTCCAGTCTTCGCTGAATCATTCAGTCACCTTGGGTACTGTGAGACAGCCATTTTAGTATTTTCTCTCGTGAACCTGTGTTTGATCAACCTGTGTCTCCCTGTGATTTCAAGGCAAAACCAGGACTCACCTCCAAGAACCGAGACCTTGACAAATCATCTCCAAACTGGACTCATTTCCTGTGGAACCTTATCACCCAG
>NW_023621994.1:0-119 GCF_014905685.2 Nematolebias whitei
ATACCTATATACATATACATACATATATATACCTATATACATATACACATATATATACCTATATACATATACACATATATATACCTATATACATATACATACATATATATACCTATATA
>NW_023621994.1:129-5062 GCF_014905685.2 Nematolebias whitei
ATATACATACATATATATACCTATATACATATACATACATATATATATACCTATATACATATACATACATATATATATACCTATATACATATACATACATATACACACCTATATACATATACATACATATACACATATATACCTATATACATATACATACATATACACATATATACCTATATACATATATATATACATATATACATATATACATATATATATACATATATACATATATACATACATATATACATATATACATATATACATACATATATACATATATACATATATACATATATATATACATATATACATATACATATACATATATACATATACATACATATACACATATATACCTATATACACATATATATACCTATATACATATACATACATATACACATATATACCTATACATACATATACATACATATACACATATATACCTATACATACATATACACATATATACCTATATACATACATATACACATATATACCTATATACATATACACATATATACCTATATACATATATATATATACATATATACATATACATACATATACACATATATACCTATATACATATATATATACATATACATATACATATATACACATATATACATATATACACATATATACACATATACATACATATACACATATATACATATATACACATATATATACATATATACACATACACATATACATATACACATATATACACATACATATATACATATACACATATATACATACACACATATATACATACACACATATATACATACATATATATACATATACACATATATACATACACACATATATACATATATATATATATACACATATATATATACACATACCACATACTATATATATACATATAGTCTGCAAGATGGCGGCGCCAGTGTGTTCGGCTTGCCTCTCCCTGCATACTTTGATTGTTTTTGTGTTGTTTTTTGCTTTTATAACTAGTGTCGACTCTCTGCTGGTGTATAATCGCCAAACGCTTTTTAATCTTCGACCCGATATTAACAACTTGGCTCCGTTTGTGAATGACAGCCAGAAAACTTTTTTCCCTCCATTTCTGTCGGACGTGCCGGCCTACCTGTGCCGCGCCCCAGCTCCACCAGCGCGCAGAGCGCGCAGACGCCGCGGGAGACGCAGCGGCCAGCTGGTCAGACTGAAAGCTCAGCTGGCGTCCTCCCTATCCGCTCTCTCTGAGTTTGGAGCTGCATCTAATTGTTTTATCTCATGGCGCTCCCTGGATCTCATCAGCTCTTCTCTGGCTCCTGTTGTTGGCCTGGGTGAGGGACAACCTGCGCGATGCCTCCCCCCCCCCCTCGTCCGAGTGCGCGGAGTGAACCACCACAACCTGCTCGATCTGGCTCCTGCGTCGGATCACACCCCGGCTGCTGTTGGCCTGGGTGGGGGGCCGCTGCTGCGCGGCCTCTCCTTTCCTCTCCTCCGCGTCCGAGGAGTGAACCACCACAACCTGCGGCTGCTGGACAGAGCTCCTCGGATGGATGACGTCACCCTGGCTCCATCTCATGTTCATATGGCTCTGGTTAATGCTAGATCTTTAACAAACAAGACCTTTATTCTGAAGGACTTCTTCACCTCCCGTGGTCTGGATTTTTTATTCATTACTGAAACATGGATAACTGCCGGTGAGTCCAGTGCTTTTTGTGAACTCCTGCCACCAAACTGTGCATACTTCAGCTCTCCAAGGACGACGGGTCGTGGAGGAGGAATAGCGACTGTTTACAGGAAGAGCTATTTCTGTAAACAAATCACACCTTTAACATGTTATTCCAGCTTTGAGTTCAACTTGTTTGAGCTCGGATCTTCACAACCCGTACTGTGTGCTGTTTTATACAGACCTCCAAAATACAATAGGGACTTTCTGACAGACTTTGCAGATTTTTTGGCTGGAGTCTTGCCTAAATATGACAGGATCTTGATAGTCGGAGATTTCAACATAGCCGTGTGCTGTGCTGATAAACCGTTGGTCAAAGAGTTTTTACAGCTGATAGACTCTTTTAATTTGCTTCAGTTTGTGTCTGATCCAACACAAGAATGTGGCCACACCTTAGACCTTGTGTTAGCTCACGGTTTTAATGTTTCTAATGTGGAAGTTTGTGATGCTGCCTTTTCAGACCACATGCCTGTTGTGTTTGACATGCCACTCGTCTGTCGCTCAGTCAAACCTCGCGCTCCTGCACAGCCCCGTCGGGTCATTAACTCCTCCACTGCTTCTCAGTTCTCTGCAGCTTTTAGTTCTGCCATCAGCCCCACAGACCCTGTGGGTCTTCATTCAGATATCGATGCTCTCTCATCTAATTTTAACTCAGCCTGTCAAAACGTTTTAGATGCTGTGGCTCCATTAAAAACAAGAGCTTCCAGACCAAAGCCTGACCCCTGGGCTGATGAGGTCACACGATCTGCCAGACGCCAGTGCAGGAGAGCAGAGCGGAAGTGGAAGAAGGACAAACTACAGGTGTCTTTCCAAGCTCTGAGGGACAGCTGGCGCTTCTATCAGTCCACTGTTAGAGCTGCAAAAAACAAATATTTCTCTGACATCATCTCCTCCAACTCCAGCAATCCACGTGTGCTTTTTAAAACAATCACCTCTGTTCTTAACGCCCCACAATCAGCCAGCCCAGAGAACTCCACTGAAATGTGTGACAACTTCCTGAGCTTTTTATCAATAAGGTTTCAAGCATTAGAGCTCTCATAAGCCCTCCTTCTTACGACCCCTCCGTCTCCGTCACACGCTCTGCTGTCTTCAGTCAGTTTGAGCTCGTCACCCTGTCTTCCTTAACTGACATCACTGGTCGTATGAAACCTGCTGGATCCCCAAATGATCCCATCCCACCTCGTCTTTTTAAAGAGGTTTTTCACACCGTGGCTCCTCATGTGTCCCAAATTATAAATGACAGCTTGGCATGTGGACAGGTACCAGCGAGCTTTAAACATGCAGTTGTGACACCACTGATTAAAAAACCTAGCCTAGACCCCACAGTAATGTCCAACTTTAGACCCATCTCAAAACTGCCCTTCATGTCTAAGATCTTGGAGAAAATTGTTTACAATCAGTTAACATCATACTTAAACGACCACAACCTTCTTGAACAGTTTCAATCTGGCTTTAAAACTCACCACAGCACTGAGTCTGCGCTGCTGAAAGTCTTCAACGACATTCTTTTAGCCGCAGACTCTGGTGACTGTGTAGTTTTAATGTTGTTGGACTTGACTGCTGCCTTCGACACAGTAGACCATCACATCCTCCTGTCTCGTCTGGAGAACTGGGTGGGCATTCAGGGTCCTGCTCTACAGTGGTTCAGATCCTATCTGACAGAAAGAAACTTCTGCGTGCGCATTGGTGCTGTGGAGTCCTCTGTAGCCCCTCTCACTTGTGGAGTACCTCAGGGTTCTATACTTGGCCCTCTTCTGTTTTCCCTGTATCTACTCCCTCTGGGACATCTTCTCCGGAAACATGGCATTTCTTTTCATTTTTATGCTGATGACAGCCAAATCTATGTTCCGTTAAAACAGGGCAAACACCATTCCTTGAAACAACTCCTGGGGTGTATGGCAGAAGTCAGAGCATGGATGTCACTAAACTTTTTACATTTTAATGACAAAAAGACAGAGGTCTTGTTGTTTAAGCCTAGTGAAGGCTCCAATATCCATGCTGATCTGGGTCCTTTAACAGAACATCTGACTGAGACAGCAACTAACCTGGGCGTGAGGCTGGACAGTGACTTCAAACTTGACACGCAGATTAAATCAGTGATCAAGTCCAGCTTCTTTCATTTGAGACAACTGGCCAAGGTCAAACCATTTCTGTCACAACATCATTTTCAGATCTTAATCCATGCTTTCATCACAACTCGCCTGGATTACTGTAATTCTCTTTATGTCGGTCTGAGCCAGTCATTACTGACTCGACTTCAGCTGGTTCAGAACGCAGCTGCCCGCCTTTTAACTGGTACCAAAAAACGAGAACACATCACCCCTGTTTTAGAATCACTACATTGGCTCCCGGTTCGCTTCAGGATTAATTTTAAGGTTCTTTTATTTGTTTTCAAATGTCTTCATGGTCTCGCCCCACAGTATCTGTCCGACCTGCTCCAGCTGTACACTCCTTCACGCTCTCTCAGGTCAGCAGATCAGCTGCTGCTGGTCGTCCCAAGGTCCAACAGGAGACTGAGAGGTGACCGTGCGTTCTCAGTCGCTGCCCCTAAACTGTGGAACGAGCTACCTCTGCATGTCAGACAAGCTGGCTCACTTCCTGTTTTTAAGTCTTCTCTGAAGACACATCTTTTCTCTTTGGCTTTTACTTCAGTTTGAAATGTTGGTTTTAATGACTCTAAGTTATTTGTTTTATTTTATTTGTTATCTTTATTTTATTTCACATTTTTAACGTGTGGGGTTTTTATGTTTTTGTATGTCCTAGTGTACAGCACTTTGGCCAACAGTGTTGTTTTAAAGTGCTCTATAAATAAAGTTGTATTGTATTGTATTGTATATATATATATACATATATACACATATATACATATTCATATACACATATATACATATACATATATACATATATACATATACACATATACATATATATACATATACATATATATATACATATATATACACATATACATATATATACATATACATATATATATACATATATATATACATATACATATATATATACATATACATATATACATATATATATACATATACATATATACATATATATATACATATACATACATACATATACATATATACATTTACATACATATATATACCTATATACATTTACATACATATATATACCTATATACATTTACATACATATATATACCTATATACATATACATACATATATATACCT
>NW_023621995.1:0-3830 GCF_014905685.2 Nematolebias whitei
TGGAGACCACTTCCACCGCAGATCCTCTTATGTTCAGGGGGGTGTAGGTGTTTTTGTTCCTTCTGAAGTCCACAATCATCTCCTTTGTCGTCTTCACATTGATGTGAAGGTTATTCTCTCTGCACCAGCTCTCCAGGTGTTCCACCTCTTGCCTGTAGCTGGACTCATCATTGTTTGTGATGCATCCCACCACCGCTGTATCATCTGCAAACTTTACAATGTGACAGCCTGGATGGGTAGCTGCACAATCATACGTGAGCAGAGTAAACAGGAGGGGGCTCAACACACATCCCTGAGGAGAGCCAGTGCTGAGGGTTATGGTGGAGGAGGAGAGGTTGTGGATCCTCACTAACTGTGGTCTGTTTGTTAAAAAGTCTAGTACCCAGTTGCAGATGGAGGGGCTTAGTCCTAGTGTGGATAGTTTGTCCATCAGGGTTTGGGGGATCATGGTGTTGAAGGCGGATGTGAAGTCCACAAAGAGCATACGGACGTAAGAGTTTTTCTGCTCCAGGTGGTTGAGCGCAGTGTGGACCACAGAGGAGATTGCATCCTCTGTTGATCGGTTCTCACGGTATGCATACTGATGAGGGTCCTCGTTGATGTTGATGGTTGTTTTGATGTGAGTCATGACCAGTTTTTCAAAGCATTTAGCGACTATTGGGGTGAGGGCCACTGGCCGATAGTCATTCAGACCAGTCACTGTAGAGCTTTTTGGGACTGGGATGATGGTGGCAGTCTTCAGGCAGGTGGGAACTGTCTCCAGGGTAAGTGAGGTGTTAAAGATGTCTGCCAGCACCTCACAGAGCTGATCAGCACATTCCTTCAACACTTTTCCGGGGATGTTGTCTGGGCCAGTTGCTTTGTGCGGATTAATCCTCCTGAAGGTTCTCCTTACTTCTGCTGAGGTCACGCTGAGATGCTCTTCATCCGGTGGCGAGGTGAGTCTGGTGCTGGGTGGTCTGTTCGGGTCTTCAAAGCGTGCATAGAACTTGTTGAGGGCATCAGGCAGAGATGGGTCTTTGGGGCATTGTTCGCTCCTTCCTTTATAATCTGTTATGCACTTAATGCCCCTCCACATGCTCCGAGGGTCTTGTGAGATGAATTGACCCTCGATCCTCTTTGCATATGTGGCCTTGGCCCTCTTAATACCAGCAACCAGCTCTTTTCTTGTCCTACTCAGCTCCTCTGAGCTTCCAGACCTGAAGGCAGTGTTCCTGGCTTCCAGCAGGGTACGCACCTCTGCATTCAGCCAAGGTTTTCTGTTTGGGTAGCTTTTAACATTTCTGATAGTGGAGACGGTGTCAGTACATGTACTAATGTAACCCAGAACTGAGGATGTGTATTGGTCAAGATCAAGCGAACCTCCATTTTCAGCAGCTTCTCTGAAAACCTGCCAGTCTGTTCGATCAAAACAATCTCTCAGTATGGGGCCACTGTCCTGGATCCAGCATTTAACTTCCTTTTGTACCGGTCTGGAGCATCTCAGCGGGGGCATGTAAGCAGGAGCCAGGAAGATTGAGATGTGGTCTGACAGTCCTAGGTGGGGGTAGTGGTAGTGGTTATCTTTCATCTTCTTCATTCATTAGCTCCTCAAAGTACACTTTTCATCTTCTCGTCACACTCTCCCCACTTGTTAGAACATTACCATTCCTATCTTTATTAAGCCTAACCTGCTGCACATCCTTTCCAGCCTGACCCCTCTGTCTTGCCAATCGGTACAAGTCTTTCTCACCCTCTTTAGTGTCCAGTCTCCCATACAACTCATCGTATGCCCTCTGCTTTGCCTTGGCTACCTCCCTCTTTGTTCTATGTCCCATATCCTTATATTCCTGTCTCCTCTCTTCAGTCCTCTCACTATCATATTTCTTCTTGGCTAATCTCTTTCTTTGAACAACATCCTGCACTTCATTATCCCACCACCAGGTTTCCTTATCATCCATTTTCTGTCCAGATGACACACCATGTACCTTCCTACCTGTCTCTCTAATTACTGTTGCTGTAGTAGCCCAGTCATTTGGAAGCTCTTTCTTACCACCCAGAGCCTTTAACAGCTCCTCTTTGAATTTCTCACAACATTCTTCCTTCTTAATCTTCCACCATTTGGTTTTCTTCTCTGATTTTACTATTTTTCTCTTCTTCACAACAACAATCATTCTACACACAACCATCCGATGCTGTCTGGCCACGCTCTTCCCTGCCACAACCTTACAGTCTCCAATCTCCCTCAGGTTTCCTCTTCTACAAAGAATATAGTCCGCCTGCTTACTCCTTCCTTCACTCTTATAGGTCACTCTATGTTCCTCCCTCTTTTGGAAATAGGTGTTGACTACAGCCATTTCCATTCTCTTGGTAAAATCCACCACCATCTGTCCTTCTTGGTTTCTTTCCTTGACACCAAACCTACCTATCACTTCCTCATCCCCTCTGTTTCCTTCACCAACATGTCCATTCAGGTCTGCTACAATCACCACTCTTTCCTCTTGGGAATACTCTCTATCACTTCATCTAGATATTTCCAAAATGTATCGTTCTCCTCCCTATCACTCCCAACCTGTGAAGCATAACCACTGATGATGTTTAGCATCAGACCTTCTACTTCTACCTTCAGGCACATCACATTATCTGACACTCTCTTCACCTCTACTATATTATTTGCCATCTTTTCCTTCTTGACCACTCCTACGCCATTTGTTTTTCTATCCACACTATGGTAAAACAGTTGGAACCCTGCTCCAATGCTGCAAGCCTTGCTGCCCTCCACTTGGTCTTTTGGACACATAAAACATCTACCTTCCTTCTCTGTATCATGTCAGCCAACTCTCTACCTTTTCCTGTCATTGTCCCCACTTTTATAGTTGTAACCCTCAGTCCTAAATTCTTCACTTTCCTCTTCTTTCTCCATCTCCTGACACGTTTCCCTCATCGTGATCTTCGACTAACAGTAGCACAAATTATGCCAGCACCCTGTTTGTCAACAGCACCGGTGGTGGTCATTGTTAACCTGGGCCTCGACCGATCCAGTATGGTTTCGCTTTCATGAACTCACACTATGGTTTTGGTAAAAGTGTTTTTCATCAGATGCTATTCTTGACAACCCTCAGCATTTACCCGGGCTTGGGACTGGCTCAAGAGATACACTGACTTGTGCTTCCTACTGGCTGGTTTGTTTTAAAACATTAAATCAACATGCCTTATAAAAAATGATAAAACACTAAAAACGAAAATTAAAACAAATAAAGCATACTTAAAATGTGTATAAATAAGTATATGTTTTGTATTTTTATATGTAGTGATATCAGGACAGCTTTTCTGTAGACACACTACTAATTAATTATTCTTAAAGCTAGTTCAAGCACAAAGAATATTAATTGTTTAAATACAACAAATTCTTTCTTTTTCAAGTTAAATTTCTGCCATGTGACCGAGATAACTGTGAGTGGATTGTTTAATCAGTGACATGAGACGCCATTTTATCTTTGACCCATCAGAATAAATGCGGTCATTTGTTTAACAGAATCAAAATTTAATATCAAGACATGTACACATTGATTTGCTGATCTGTTTCTGATTAATAAAAACAGGCATCTAGATTACTGGCAAATAGAAGTTCAACGGAAGACATAGATTTAAAGAGGAAGATGGATCAAGGAAGATGTATGGTTGTTGACCAGAATTAGCACTCTTCTTTCAACATCAGCTCAAACCCCCGGTCCACTTAGTGTGCGACAACTTGTGACGTCTCTTTACCTTTGCAGTGGATCAGCTCCAGTATAGAGGTCCCTTTGCACACTACCTTTCAGCGTCTCCGGTCAGGGTGGCTGGTCATTGTC
>NW_023621995.1:3930-5062 GCF_014905685.2 Nematolebias whitei
TGGTCCCATTCCATCAGCTTCTCAGTTCAGCTGGAAGACTTCATAGTACCACTCAGAAGTGGAAGACTGAGTCCGAAGTTTCACTTAGAAGTGGAAGACTCCGGTGTAAGACTTAAAGAAGCCTGAAAGAAGACTCAAAAAGACTCAAGGAAGACTGAAGGAAGACTGAATAGTCCCAGGAAGTGTTGACTTTTTAAAGAGTACTCACTTCCTGTCACTGGGTACTTCCTGATTGGTTGAAACAACTAGCAGGGGCGGTGTTTCAGTGATGTCAGAGGGTTATTAGGAGTCAAGAGAGGATACAGGAATGTTTAGGAATGGTTAGTACAGACAGAGAAATGTTTATGAAGAGGTGAGACAACTTTGCAGGTGCCAGCTTCTTATTTACTGTCTGCTAGTTTTAAAAACAAGAGACTTTGTTCTAATAACTCGTCTCTGTTTGTCTCTGACTTTCGACCGACATCACTACTCCTCATTCAGACAGAAAGTTAAAACGCACACTTACTTCGTAAATAGACATTTAAACTGTATGATCAAAAATCTGCTGATGTTTAAAAATCATTAATACTGTTTCACAGTTGATTTAAATGAGTGGTTCACTTCAACATTTAGAAATAGTATGAACTAAACACACTTTGATTATCAAGATATTCTAAAATAGTAATGATAATTAAAAAAAAGAAGAGTGTTCTTTCAATTGATTAATTCAGGATACAATTAAATAGTCTCTTGATGAGATAATTTGTATTTCTGGATTCAGATCAATGAAACAACAGTTCCTGTCCCCTGAAGGTCTTCAGAGACAGGTTGAGGTCGGAGGCCTAGTTCACTACATATAGTAGGCAGATCACTTGGACTTGGTCATTTTAAAAGTAGTTTGCATGAAAAAGTGTGGGCACCCCTGAATTACACCATAACAGCTGAACATAGAAGTTCTAAAATAACTTTCAACACTTTTATATTTTGTGATTATGACAAATTTACGATGTGACATACTTTGAATTTTAAGTTGGAAGACAAAAGTCTATTGGTACATCTAGATAGCAAAGGGCCCTTCACAAAGGAGGAGAAGTGTGGTGGTGGCAGAGAGCCGCAGGAGGTGGCAGAGAGAGGAGGCTGCAGGAGGGAGATT
>NW_023621996.1:0-5062 GCF_014905685.2 Nematolebias whitei
GAGTGTGCAGCATGACAGAGGAGCTGACAGAGAGCAGAGCTATGACAGAACCCCCCGTCAAGGTCCGGCTCCTGAAGGACCACCAGGCTGGAGAGGGTTCAGTCGATGAAAGTCTCTAATGAGGGTTTTGTCCAGAATATTGCGTGAGGGCACCCAGGAACGTTCCTCCAGGCCGTACCCCTGCCAGTCTACCAGATACTGGAGTCCTCTCCCCCACCTTCTGGATCGAAGAAGGCGTCAGACCGTGTAGGCTGGGCTCCCCTGAATGAGTCGGGCGGGTGGTGGGAGGTCGGTGGTGGGTCGAAAACGTGGCAGGACAAATGGCTTGAGTCTTGAGACATGAAATGTTGGATGAATGCGCATGGACCTGGGTAACTGTAAGCGAACAGAGACAGGATTGATTATTTTGGTAATCAGAAAAGGACCAATGAAACGTGGTGCTAGTTTCTTAGATTCCACACGGAGAGGAAGGTCCTTGGTGGAGAGCCACGCTTTCTGGCCCACCTTGTACAATGGTTGAGGCGTTCTCCTGCGGTTAGCCCCCCGAACGTACCTTTTGGTGGCCAAAATTAGGGCTCTCCTGGCTTTTCTCCAGACTCGTTGGCAACGTAAAATTGCGAGTCGTGCAGAGGGAACCCGAGCTTCTCTCCCCTGGACTGAAAAAACAGGGGGTTGGAATCCATAGACAACATGAAAGGGTGAAATACCTGATGTAGAGGATGGAAGAGAGTTGATTGCTTGTTCAATCCAAGGGAGGTTGGACGTCCATTTCCTCGGGTCCCCCTCGCAGAGGAGCCGAAGCTTGGTCTCCACCTCCTGGTTGGTACGCTCAGATTGTCCATCCGTTTGGGGATGAAAACCTGACGAGAGGCTGACCGAGATCCCTAGCAGGTTGCAAAACTCCCTCCAGAACTTGGAAATGAATTGGGGACCTCGGTCAGACACAATGTTCTGGGGGAGCCCATGGAGCCTGAAAACCTCCTTGGCCATGATAACGCTGAGCTCCTTGGAAGAAGGTAACTTGGGGAGAGGAACCAGGTGGACCATTTTAGAAAAACGGTCCACAATGGTCAATAACACTGAATTACCTTCAGAAGGGGGTAATCCAGTCACAAAGTCCATAGCAATATGTGACCATGGGCGTGAAGGAATTGGCAGGGGTCGTAGCAGCCCGGCAGGTGGGCGATTGGAAGACTTGGCACGATTGCATTCGGGACATGACTTGACAAAGTGCTTGGTGTCCTCCGTAAGCGTAGCCCACCAGAATCGGGCGCAAATGAGTTGGAGGGTCTTGGTGATTCCTGGGTGACAGAACAACTTTGATGAATGGCATAATTCAAGAACCTCTTTTACCTTTTGATTGGGGACAAACAGGCGCCCCCTAGGACAGGTGGGTGGACGTGGCTCGGAGAGTTGGACTTGTTGGAGATCGAGTTCTAATTGAGTCAAAGAAAGACGTACGGTCTCAGGCAGGATGAACTCGACCTCTTCTGAGGGCCCTTCCTTGACCTCAAAGACCCGGGACAGGGCATCCGGCTTGGCATTCTTGGGCCCGGGTCTGTAAGAGAGGGTGAAACTGAACCGAGAGAAAAACATAGCCCACCTGGCCTGACGGGGATTGAGTCTCTTTGCTGTGCGAAGGTACTCCAGGTTTTTATGGTCGGTCCATACCAAAAAGGACTTCTTCGCACCTTCCAGCCAGTGCCTCCATTCCTCCAGGGCCATCTTGACTGCCAAAAGCTCACGGTCTCCCACGTCGTAGTTTCTCTCAGCGGGGGAGAGTGCCCTGGAGAAGTAAGCACAGGGGTGGATCTTACCATCTGTGCTGCGCTGACTGAGGATGGCGCCCACCCCGGTGCTGGATGCATCGACCTCCACAATGAATTGTTTCTCGGGGTCTGGAGAGTGCAAGATTGGAGCAGAGGAAAACAATGTTTTGAGCTTCTGGAATGATTGGTTGGCAACGGAGTCCCAGATGAACTTGGTCTTAGATGAGGTGAGAAAATGAAGAGGAGCTGCAACTGAACTGTAGTTCTTAATGAACCTCCTATAAAAATTTGCAAAACCGAGAAACCTTTGCAGCTGTTTACGATCCTTGGGCTTGGGCCAATCCACCACCGCTGATACCTTCCCGGGTTCCATGGATACTTGACCTGGAGAAATGTTGAACCCAAGGAATGAGGTGGACACTTGGTGGAAAGCACACTTCTCTGCCTTGACAAACAAGTTGTTCTGTAAAAGGCGGGTTAAGACAGCTCTGACATGGCGACGGTGAGAAATGCTATCTTGTGAAAAGATAAGTATGTCATCAAGGTAAACAAAAGCGTAAATGTTAATCATGTCACGAAGGACATCATTAACCAGGGCTTGGAAAACGGCAGGAGCGTTGGTGAGGCCGAATGGCATAACAAGATATTCATAATGGCCATCTGCGGTATTAAAAGCCGTCTTCCATTCATCTCCCCGCCGTATCCTGACCAAATGGTAAGCGTTGCGAAGATCCAGTTTGGTGAATATCTTAGCATTTTGGATTATATCAAAAGCAGAGTTCATGAGGGGCAGAGGATACTTGTTCTTTATGGTTATTTTGTTAAGTTCTCTATAGTCAATGCATGGACGAAGTGACCCATCTTTCTTCCCTACAAAGAAAAAACCTGCACCAGCGGGGGATGCTGAAGGTCTAATGATACCAGCTTGGAGGGACTCTGTTATATATTTCCTCTTGGACTCTTGCTCGGGACCAGACAAAGAATATAATCTACCCCGAGGGGGGGTAGAACCTGGGATCAGGTCAATACCACAATCGTATGGACGATGTGGCGGAAGGGACGTAGCTTTTGATTTATTAAAGACCTCTTTCAAATCATGGTACTCTTTAGGTACCTGACTTAGATTAGGATAGGTCTCCTCATTGGCTGTGACAAGGGCTGGTGAACTGAGTTGGCTCTGAATACATGTAGAATAACACTCATTAGCCCATCCTACAATCTCTTGGTTCCTCCAATCGATTTGGGGGTTGTGTTTGCGTAACCAAGTGGAACCTAAAACCACTGGGAGTTGGGGTGAATCAATAACAATGAATCTGATCAGTTCCGAATGGTTGTTGGCCGACACCATGGTGACTGGAACAGTTTCAAGACTAGATTGACTTAAAGGATGACCATCTAAAGTGAGGACCTTATGGTTGTTAGGTGATGGAACAATGGTCAGATCTATGGATTTGGCAAAGGTTTTATCAATGAATTCTGTGTCGGCCCCTGAATCAATAAAAGCTGAGACGATGACGGGTTGACCACCCTTTATTATGAACTTGACCTTGGACTTGGACATGATAGGTGGAGAGGACTTGATCTTATGACTAAGACTCAACAGGAGCCTCTCTTCTCCTGCTGAGCCTGGTCTTTTACTGGACAATGATGACAATCATGACCGCCTTGACCACAATAAAAACAGAGATGGTACCTCCTCCGACGTTCTCGTTCCTAGGTGGTCAGACGACTTCTTCCTAGTTGCATGGGTTCCGTAGCATACAGAGGATCCTGAGGGCTCTTGGTTTGTTCCGTTTTAGGTTCATGATCCACAAGGTGATGTCTGGTTCTGGACATGGCTGTGGCCTTGCCTCGACTCTGTTCACGGTCACGCTCACGCAGGCGAAGGTCAACACGGGTGGCCACCTCCTCCAGCTGGCGTAGGGATGAGGGATAGTCCATTGTTGCCAGCACATCCTTAACATCTTCATTAAGCCCCCTGAAGAAGGCGTCAGTGAGTGCGTGTTCATCCCAATGACTGTCTGCTGAAACAGAGTGAAAGTGAATGATGTATTTGGTTACAGAATCCTTGCCTTGTTTAATATCAAACATTCTTCGGGCTGCCTCTCTCTCAGGGAGGATGGGGTCAAAAACCCGACACAACTCTTTGGAAAATTCAGAAAAATTACGACATACCACGCCACCTTTTAACCATTCAGAAGTGCCCCACGTCTTGGCTCTTCCAGCGAGAAGTGAGACAGCATAAGCTACTTTAGCATGCTCAGTGGGAAAACATGAAGGTTGCAATTGAAATTGAATGTCACACTGAGTCAAAAATGGTCGACATTGCTCAGGCTCACCTCTGAAATGTTCAGGGGGGGCTAACCGTGGTTCTCTTGGTGCAGGAGTCAACAGGGTTTGGTTGATGACTTGGTTTGACTGTTGGGACAAAGCTTGAAGAGAAACAACCATTTCCTGAAGCCCTTTCTCAAGTTTACTAACAGCCCCTTCTACCTTAGAGCACCACTCTCGGGTTGGTGTTGGATCCATAATGGCCAGATTCTACTGTCATGAACCAGAGGCCGGATCGCAAACAACAACAACAACCACTGAGAGGGTTAAAAGATTTATTGTGAAATAAAGTAAAACTCTGGAGTAGGTCCGGTTCTGGGCTGGTTCCGATCTTCTGATTGGTAGTTCGTGATTGGGTAGTGTTGTAGTGGCGGGCTGCCAGTAGAAGTAGAACTGATGTTAAGGTCCACTGGAACGGAGTCCAACAGGCTTGCAACTAAAAGATAAAGGTTAGTAGATGCAGGGGGAAAGAGACTAATTGGGGAAATGAATCTGTGGGAATCAGATTCAGGGGTAAGGATAAGTCCGTGATACAGAATGAGCTTGACCTTTAATCCGTGATCCAAAAAACAGTCAGAAGGGAAAGAAAGAGTTCATACCGTGAAGTCAGTTGTTCAGCAGAAGTATCCAGTACGTGATCCAAAAAGAGAGTCAAAAAACAAGAGCATGAGTCGGTACCTGATCAGATGAGCAAAAGCAGACGAGGGTTGAGGCAAAAGCGTGGTCGTGGTCAAGGCAAGGGTCATGAACGTGATGAGTCAATCAATGGAATGCTGGAAAGTCTACTGCTGATGAGACAGGATAGAGAATCTGGCCCAGACTGAGAGGAATGAGTGAGCTTAAGTACTGACTGGACCAGGTGGTGGAGCTGTGGGATAATGAGCGGTGACAGGTGACATGAGTTGAGTGATTACTGAGTGTGCAGCATGACAGAGGAGCTGACAGAGAGCAGAGCTATGACA
>NW_023621997.1:0-5062 GCF_014905685.2 Nematolebias whitei
TCTCAGCCTTGTCTGAATTTGAGTACCATTTTGTTAAACCGTAACAGAATGATTCAGCCATAACATGAGTACTCACGACAAGGCCGAGAAGGATCAGCTACAAGAGCTTCTAGCTTCCCAAGAACACCGAATAACCACTACTGAAAATATGTTTCAACAGATTGTAAAACAACAACAGAAACTCTCCGAGAATTTAACCGAACTGGGTAGTATGGTCCACGAGCTAGGAAAGAAGGTATCTTCATCTTCCCACACCGAGACATTTAACTCCAACCTCTCCTCACAACCTTCTGGATCTTCAAATCAACACACTATCCGTGAGCCCGAGATAAAACCCAGTGTACTATTTTCTGGTAAGGCCGAGGAGTTTGGAGGGTTTATGTTACAGTGTAATTTAGCCTTTAGCAGAGCTCCATGAACCTTTTTCTCCGACTCGTCCCGTATTTCCCACATAGTTTCCTCTCTTCAAGGGGAGGCGTTGAGGTGGGCGAACGCATACTTCAGCTCCGTCTCAGTAAATGACTGTGCCTTTTCTGTTTTTTTTAATGATTTCCAGAGGGTTTTTGAGCGTCCCCTGCACCAAGAGACCGCTTCCAAGAGGCTAATGGCGCTACGCCAGGGGAACCAATCTGCGGCGGACTTCGCACTTCACTTCCGGATCACGGCCCGAGAGGCCGGATGGGAGGACCTCGCTCTTCGGGGAGTGTTTGTGAGTGCCCTCAATGATCACATTAAAAATCAACTAGCCCTCGTAAATCATCCCGACAACCTGAACGATTTGATCGACCTGTCAATTCGTATTGACGATCGCTTCAGAGAGTGTCGGGGCAGTTTTGACTACAACTCCCAGAGTTCCTCCGTTTCCGGAATTCCACTTCCGGATCGGACAAGCCGCTGCCGTCCAAATATTCCAAATACTGAAATTGACCCTGTGGAACCAATGATTGTTGGGCGCACCCGTCTCACTCCTGAGGAGAGACAGCGTCGCTTTTCTGCAAAAGAATGCCTATACTGTGGTAAGAAGGGACATTTCATTGCCTCTTGCCCCCTGCGTTTAAAAGGTCGGCCCCACCCATAAGACAGGAGATTCGGGTGGGCGCTTCTGACATTTCTCCTGAGAACCGTCTGACTCTCCCTTCTTCCATTTGTCATAACAATTCAAATTTCTCTGTGCAGGCGCTTGTTGACTCTGGAGCGGAACAAAACCTTATCAGTGACAGCTTGGTGGAGAGACTGTCAATTCCTTTGGACAGATTGGATCAACCCCTCTCTATGACAACACTCACTGGTCAGACCATTTCCACCATCTCCCACAGAGTCACTTCCCTAAAGCTCATCATCTCTGGCAATCATCATGAACTGAGTGAGTTTTTTGTTTTCCATTCTAATAACCCTCAACTGATATTAGGGTTTCCTTGGCTCAGACGACATAACCCGCAGGTCGATTGGAAGCACCAGAGAATCATTGCCTGGAGTCAGGATTGCTCTGCTAACTGTCTCAGGTCGGCGATTTCCCCTTCTCCTCCGTCTTGTTATGAGGAGGAGGAGGTTGATTTAACCTTAATTCCCTCCGGTTATCATGATCTGGCCCCGGTTTTCAGCAAATCCAGGGCTCAATCTCTACCTCCTCACCGACCTTATGATTGCTCAATAAATTTGCTTCCTGGTGCTCCCTTGCCTTCTTGTCGTTTGTATAATTTATCTGGTCCTGAGAAACAGACCATGAGGGAGTATATTGACGCATCATTATCCTCCGGCCTTATCCGCGCTTCTACCTCTCCAGTGGGAGCAGGCTTCTTCTTCGTCGCCAAAAAAGACAAATCTTTGAGACCTTGTATAGATTACAGAGAACTAAATCAAATAACTGTAAAGAACAAATACCCTCTACCTCTCATTGAATCCATCTACGAGCAGCTACAGGAAGCTGTAATTTTCACCAAGTTGGACCTTAGAAATGCGTATCATCTGGTTCATATTAAGGAGGGGGATGAATGGAAAACGGCCTTCAGAACGCCTTTCGGTCATTTTGAATATTTGGTAATGCCTTTTGGACTAACTAATGCTCCCGCCGTGTTCCAAGCACTCGTCAATGATGTGCTAAGGGATTTTTTGAATCAATTTGTCTTTGTTTACCTAGATGACATTCTCATTTATTCCAAGGACCAACACCAACATACTCAGCACGTTCGGGCTGTCCTTCAGCGTCTGTTGGAGAATCAACTGTTCGTCAAGGCGGAGAAGTGTGAGTTCAGTGTGCCCTCTGTGACCTTCCTGGGATTTGTGTTTAAGAGTGGTCAGGTTTGGACGGACTCTGAGAAGGTCAAGGCGGTTGTGGAATGGCCTACCTCCACTAACCGTAAACAACTCCAACGCTTCCTGGGCTTCGCCAACTTCTACCGCCGCTTCATCAGGAATTACAGTCAAGTTGCTAGTCCTTTAACCAGACTCACCTCTTCTCTCCGTGTTTTGTCTTGGACCAGGGATGCGGAGGTGGCCTTCCTGAGGCTCAAGGCGCTTTTCTCCTCTGCTCCCATCCTGACTCACCCCGACACCAAGTTGCAGTTCCTTGTCGAAGTAGACGCCTCGGACTCTGGAGTGGGTGCTGTTCTGTCGCAACGATCCCCTACCGACAACAAGGTCCACCCTTGTGCATTCTTCTCACGTCGATTGTCTCCTGCTGAGGCCAACTATGATGTGGGCAATCGTGAGTTGCTGGCCATAAAATTGGCGCTCGAAGAATGGAGGCATTGGTTGGAGGGGGCGGCGTTACCTTTCATCGTTCTCACTGACCATAAAAACCTCTCTTACCTTCGGAGTGCCAAGAGACTGAACTCTAGACAGGCCAGGTGGTCCCTGTTTTTCACCAGATTTAATTTTTCCATCTCTTACCGGCCGGGATCCAAGAACGTAAAGCCTGATGCCCTTTCCAGACAGTTTTCGTCCTCTGATTCCCCCGAAGCTGCCGAGCCCGTCCTTCCTGGCTCCTGCGTGGTGGGTGCCACATCCTGGGGGATCGAGAGGGACATCCTTCGGGCTCAACTGTCTGAACCCGACCCTGGTAATGGCCCACCTGACCGCTTGTTTGTCCCCAAGTCTGTGGTCAGCCAGGTTCTTTAATGGGCTCATTCTTCTAAATTTTCTTGTCACCCCGGCGTCAACCGCATGATCTCTTTTACTAAGAGACACTTCTGGTGGCCTACCTTGCGCCGGGACATCAAGCGTTTTGTGTCAGCCTGCACTGTCTGCGCTCAGAACAAGAGCACTCATCAATCCCCTACGGGATTACTCCAACCCCTTCCTATTCCTGGTCGTCCCTGGTCCCACATCGCACTGGATTTTGTGACGGGTTTACCCCCATCTGAAGGGAACACGGTCATTCTCACCATCATCGACCGGTTCTCTAAGGCTGCACACTTTGTTCCATTGCCAAAACTTCCCTCTGCAATGGAGACTGCTCAACTCTTGGTCGTCCATGTCTTGAGGCTTCACGGCATACCCTTGGACATTGTCTCGGATCGTGGTCCTCAGTTTGTGTCCCGGGTCTGGAAGGCCTTCTGGAACGCCCTCGGCGCCTCGGTGAGTTTGTCCTCGGGATATCACCCCCAGTCCAATGGTCAATCTGAACGTTGCAACCAAGAACTTGAGTCTGCCATTCGTTGTGTCATTGAAAACAACCCGGTTTCTTGGTCTTCCCTTCTTCCATGGGTCGAGTACTCCCACAATACCCACACATCCTCTGCTACCGGCCTCTCTCCTTTTGAGGCTTCCCTGGGTTACCTGCCCCCGCTGTTTCCCCGTGAGGAGGCTGATGTATCGGTTCCTTCTGTCCAGCACCACCTACGACGTTGCAGACGGATTTGGAGGCAGACCAAGGAGGCTCTTCTACGGACTCGTGACCGTTCCAAACGGGGGGCTGATCGTCGTCGCATTCCTGCTCATCCATACTCTGTAGGACAGCAGGTTTGGCTCTCCACTCAGCACATTTCCCTCAAGGATTCCTCTAGGAAGCTGGGACCCCGATTCATCGGACCCTTCCCCATTACCAAGATTGTCAACCCCACTGCTGTCCGGTTACAACTCCCTCGCTCCATGCGAATTCACCCTACCTTCCATGTGTCTCAGGTCAAGCCCCTTGTGGTGGACCCTCTGAACCCCTCCACCCTGGGTCGTCCGCCCCCCCGCATCGTTGACGACCAGACAGTGTTCTCTGTTCGCCGGCTCTTGGATGTTCGCCGACGTGGTCGCGGACTTCAGTTTTTGGTGGATTGGGAGGGTTACGGCCCGGAGGAGCGCTCATGGGTGCCCAGATCCTTCATCATGGATCCTGCCCTTATTTCGGACTTTTATTTGAGACACCCTGACAAGTGTCGTGGGTCGCCTAGAGGCGATATTTGAGGGGGGGGTACTATTGGGGTTGTGTGTGTGCGTGTGTGTGGGTGTGGGAGAACTCACCTTGCAGATGCTGATTAGTGAGACGGAGCTCCTGGGTTGCCACCTGTTTCCCATCTGGCTGACGAGTCCAGCCACTATTTAAGCCTGTGTGGAGGTTCCAGTCTTCGCTGAATCATTGTTCACCTTGGGGTATTGTGAGACAGCCATTTTAGTACCTTTCCTTGAGAATTCTGAATTATTCAACTCGTGTTCTTCTTTGATTTCAAGGCAAGCTTCGGACACTCCTGGAGTTTCTAAAACCTGACGAACCTCCTTTGTACTGGACTCCTCTAGAAGCTCTGTTCTCCAACCTGCCACTCCACCTCTACTACAACCCCCATCAAGAACCCTTCAAGGTATCTTCATTTTCAAGTGGACTTTCTTACCTGTTGGACTTCCTCCTCCTTGAGTCTGCCTCCTCGTCGTCATCCTGTAAGAAAGAAAAACTCAACTTCAATTCTGAATATTCATCTCGTCAAAGCCTCCCTGCTAATACTCTGCACTTTGCCTTCCAGGAACCCCGAACCCCCTTTTCCTGCACTGTAAATAAAATCACTTAAACTATTATCTGTGTCTGTCATCCCTCTCAGCCTTGTCTGAATTTGAGTACCATTTTGTTAAACCGTAACAG
>NW_023621998.1:0-5061 GCF_014905685.2 Nematolebias whitei
CGTAGGCAGTGTTAGTCATGCAGAGGTGTCAATCACTTCTTTGAATGGGGTGACCGGAAGTGATGAAATAAGTGGTTGTCTGTACATCTCCAGAGCAGGAGAGTAGAAACAAGTGTCAAGTGGTTGCCAGTCAGATGCACAATGGGCTCTCAGTGCTAGAGGGCCTAGAGAGCGCCACTGAGCTTCAGGAGGTTTAGCAAGAGAAACATGAGGAAATGAGTCAGGTACTGTGAAATAGCATGTTTGTGGTGTGACATCATCTGTGAGGCATGTCAACAGGAAACATGTGGTCTTTGTCCAGCAGATATCTGTAGTATGTAAGTCAGTTGGTGGTGTTTGCATGAATGAATCTCCTAGCTGATCAGCTGGGTCTGAAGTAACACGAGCAGTGCAATGCAGCTGTTGTTCATGCATGAATGTGCATGAAGGTGGAAGTCTATCTTTGGCCATAGAGAGCAAGGCTGCACGCTGACTCTCATCAGTGAGGGACCATTCAAATACAAACAGCAGATCAGGCACTAGTGTCACCAAAGTGTCCACTGAGTGTGTAGACTTTGACACCACTAGTCCTTCAGGGCTACAATCGATGGACAGGTTGAATTTAAGAATTAGATCTCTGGCCAGAAGATTTATTGGACACGTCTGTGAGAGTAGAAACTGATGCGAGTGGGCAGTGTGATCAAAAGGGTCAATCACATTCAGAGGAGCTGTCATTGCCTCTGGGATTGCTACACCAGATGCTCCTGTGGAGTGGATAATATTGCCACACAGTGGAGCATGTGGGAGACATTTCTTCATTATCAAAGATTGAATGGCCCCTGAGTCCACTAAGAACTTTAGTGGAACATTGTTTACAAGCATTGTGAGCATGGGTAACTTCAAACATGCTGACTGAGTGTATTTAAAATACGTGGAGGTGCATGTGGTATCAGTAGGTGAAACAGCTGGTGTGTGTGTGCGTGTACTTGCTGTTTGGAGACCTGGACCTTCCTCACCGCCCCCCCCCCTAGTCAGGATGAGTGCCCGCCTCGGTGGCCACGACCCCTGGGTGGACCCTGGCTTCGACCAACCGATTGTTGGGAGCCTGGGTGAAAGTTCTGTTCATGGTTCATGGGCCATGGCTCCCGTGGTGGCATTGGTGCTCGATTCTGGAATGGTCGGCCACGCCCTCGCCATGTGGTGCGTTTTTGTGGACAGTCTCTCATCCAATGGTCAGTCCCTCCACACAGGAAGCATGGCTGTGGCCCTCCTGCGTACCCACGTGGTTGTTGCTGTTGTGAGCCTGGCCAAGGGCCAGGGGGTGGTGGTGGGCGTGGAAAAGCTGGAAGCTGTTGTGGTGGGGCAGTGTTCAAGATCATCTGTTGTGCAGCTTGAAGAAGAGTCAGCTGAGCATTTTCTGCTTGTTTTGTCTTTTTCTTCAGTGTTGCAGTTTCTTCGGCAGTGTGCTGTTCCCAGGCGTGTCTGGCATGACGTAGGAGGTCGTTGAGGCGAATGCCAGCTTTCCAGCCTATGTATGTGTTCTGGACAGACTTGCGGATTGTTGGCAAGAATCCATCCATCACACATTGACACAGGATGGTTTCGAAGGCTGAAGCCTGTGCAGCATCACGCCAGTCGTTGTCCGGAAAAGCGATGCCAGAGTGTGTGCGAAACACAGGGATGAGACGATCAATGTACTCTTGAGGGGGTTCACCACTCTTCTGGACCGTGTCCTTGATCTTTGCATATTGAGGCGTCTGTGGAAATGCTGTCTTAACTCTCCTGACAATGTCACCTACAGCTGTCACAAAGTCTTGGTTATCTGCGTGGGCGTATTCGACACGCATCAGCCGTTGGTTGCCAGGCGGGACCTCAAACAGCTGTGTGCCTATGGTGCTTACAAAGTTCATACCATAGACAGCTGTGAGAATCATTTTTAGTTCTGGTATGGTGGGGCGGAGAATACGAACCATGTTGGTGATGGCTTCACCCACAGCATCTCCTCCTTGGGCCATGTCTGGGAGGTGTTGTTTTGCCAGGCTTGTCAGGTCGCTCAGTGGCCAAGTTCTGAACACCAGTTGTGGTCCGTCAGGTCCACCCACCTCCAGCATCGGCATGGTCGTGGAGTTGTGTTCACCATCTGAAGTCATGGGGGAGCTTATAGAACCGTTGTTGTGCTGTGACTGTTGTAGTCTCTGTATTTCAGCCTCCAGCAGTTTTTCTTTTTCTCTGAAAGCTTTAATCCGCTCCTCTTGCTCTGCAGCTTTGGACCGAGTTATGATTGAAGAACCCTCAGAAACTGATGAAAGTGATGGTGAAGAGTTTGAAGATGTTGATGTTGATGAGGCTGAGCTGATAGCAGGGGATGATGGTGATCTGGTTGTAACATCTCTTCCTCCTGCTGCTCCTTGTTCATCCTGTTGCTGAGGGGCAGCTGGCCTTGGTCCAATAAAATCATCGTCTGAAGTGAGGATCCAAGCAGGTTTCAGTCCAGGGCGGGTCTCATGTGCTTCCATCTGTGGTGGGCCATAGGGTGGTGGGTCTTTGAGTTCAGCCAGCGAGGGGTAGATCGAGGTGGAGGGTGCGGTGGGAGGAAGAGGTCCGTGGGTCTCCGGTGCATGTGTGAGAGAGGACAGAGGAAAAAGAGAGGTTTTCAGTTGTTTTTTTTTTTTTTTTTCTTTGTCACGTCTTTGTGTCTCTGAGTCTCCTGTTCTCTGCATTGTTTCTGTAAGTCTTCAACTTTTTGAGACATCTGTAATAATCTGGACTCCGTTTCACTCATCATATTTTTAGACTCATTTTTCCACATTTTAAAAGCTTCCTCATGTCTGTGCATCGTTAAGTAAACCTTTTGAGGTATATTCTTCATCTGAATCATGCTCTGCTTTTGCTGCAATAATTGTTCTTCGAGTTTTTGAATGTCTTCGGTTTCTAAAGATCCATTTTTAGGAAAACCAAATTTGTAATGCCACTGAGAAACGAAACTTAGACAGGAAACTCCGTATAAGCGTTTCATTTTTTCTGCAACCGAACCGTTTGGTATATAATCTAGATTCTTACTTTTTGTCGCTCCCATTTTTATCTTTAAGACGAAACTATTTTATTTCCTCAGCCGTCTTTATCAAGACGAGCCTACCTCGGTTTTCCTAGAGAAAACCTACCTCGGTTCCTACTCTAATATTCAGAACTTACACTCGGTTTTCCTAAATGAAAACTTACCCTCGGTTCCTACTCTAATATTCAGAACTTGCACTCGGTTTTCCTAAATGAAAACTTACTTATTTTATGAGAGAGCGATCTTTTTGACGGAGTCGTGTCTGTCCACCCGCTTGCTAGCTTAGCGCTTTTTTTTTTAAATTTTTTTATTTTATTTATTTATTTACCTTATCGTAGATGTCTCTGATTTCCTGTTTCGAATACGGCTGGAGTCGATCCTCCCTCCGGAGAACCAGACGTCCTCCCGCTCCCAAAACGTCCTACTTGGAGGGTCGGAGGTCCGGGTGATCAGCCCCGTCGTGATTCTCCGTCGGCCGGACGAACTCCCAGGCGTATCCCGGCGGTGCCTCCAAACTTTTGTGGAAAATAATAATTGTTCTAAACTTTAAAAAACTCTTAATAAAAAGAAAACCAGAGACATTTCTCTTTTAGCTCAAAACGGAGCGCGAGGTTTATTCTTTCTGCAGAAAGGAGTTGCTGCCTGCGTGAAGTCAGAACACAGCACAGCACACTGGATTCTTAAAGAGACAGTACATATTATTTATACATGTTTCGTGCGTCACAATAAAATTCTATCATGATGGGAGGATAACGTTTCTCAGGCTGATAGACTTGTTATCAGTACGAGATGATGTTATTCTTCTTGTGAAGCCAGTGTTCTGTAACAAGTTTTCTGTCCATGTGACTAGAACATTCTGATAAACATTGTGGAACTGGTATTTTTTAATTAGATTTGTAACAAGTCTTTGTTCATGGGCTAGAATATTCTGAAAAACATTGTGGAGCTGGTATTTTTTAATTAGATTTGTAACATTCTTTTTTCATGAGCTAGAACATTCTGAGAAAAAGAAAAACATATTGATACGAAAAGCGTCCTCAGCAGTTTAGATAAAAGTTCTGTATCTTTTCCTCTTCTGCAGGTGGTGGAATACAAGGACGTTTGCAGGAGCAGAGGACAAAAGTTCACATTTACAAGAGTTTACCAGAGTTCACATACACACACCAACTTTGAAAGTCTGCAGAATGAGCATGGATTAAATAATATTTAAACAATACATGTTAGTTTATTAATTTTTTTCACACACGTCATCGTTCCAGGCCCTGAATGGCAACAACCCTTGCAGGCTCACTCTGTATTCCCTAAAAAGCAACTCAAATAATAAAACATAAAATCAAAAACCAATCAAAACATAATTGGTGTGAACTCATAAAATAAAAAAACAGTAGAACCAAAAAACAACAAGCTCTTTATGAGCATTAATTCTTCATGAACTGCATGAATAGAAATCTGTAAAAGAAAGCATAGAACAAATAATATTTGGCTAAAGCAATTGAGCTTGGGGTCAAAGCATAAAATCATCAGGGGATGAAGTTCTCATAGTCTGTTTCATGGCCAAGTAAAGCTGATACATCATCTCGGTACCAGTTATGTCAGGATAATTTCAGCACTGGAATCACTCTGCATTTTCTCTTGGCAAGTTAACATAGTCTTGACGTCTCACTGGGTGTAGGGAAGCATATCCATCAGTCATCACATTCATTATTCATACGAGCCTGGTATAGATTAATGAGTCCTCCAGTAAAACTCTTCATCATCATTTTCTTCAAACATGGCACTGTAGTGAACTAGGCCTGAGGTCAAATCCTGACCTTAAGGACCTTATGGGACAGAAACTGTCATTTCATTGATTTGAATCCAGAAATACAGGTTGACCCATCCTGAGACTTTCTTTCTTGAATTAATCAAGTGAAGGAACACTACTTTCCATTATCATTACTATTTTACAAATGTTGGATAATCAAATTGTGTTAGTTCAAACCATTTTTAAATGTTGAAGTGAACTACTCATTTTTAAATCAACTGTG
>NW_023621999.1:0-5060 GCF_014905685.2 Nematolebias whitei
AGGCATTTTAAACTATTCCCACTCTCTTGTAATATAAACAATATTTCTAAACTCGAAACGTTCTAACAGAGCACAGAATGTCATGATTTAAGCTCTCTGATGTTTGCTGCTCTCTGTCACCTGCTGCAGTCTTAGCCACGCCCACTTCTCCACCGCAGAGTGTAGATCTGAGGAAGCTTCTCCTGCAGCTTGGGCTGCACACAGGTGCTAAATAATTTAAAACAATTTATTTTAAATTAAAAAAAATCCATGCTGGTCGTGCGGCTCATCCATCACTCTGCCATTTGTGTGTCATGCCCAATCTTATTCTGAAAAACCGCGATAGAGGGAGTTTGCAAAAAACGAACCGCGACGTAGCGAGGGACTACTGTACTCTGGTTTCCCCCCACAGACCAAAAACATGCATGTTAGGCTGATTGTTTCCAAGGTGTGAATGAGAGTGAATGGTTGTTTGTCGCGTTTGTCTCTATGCGTCCCTGTGATGGACTGGAGACCTGTCCAGGGTGTCTCCTGCCTCTCACACTGTGACTGCTGGATATGGGCACCAATGACACCCACAACCCAAAAAGGAAGAAGCGGGTAAAGATAATGGATGGATGGATGGATGGATGGATGGCTGGCTGGCTGTACATACAGAAGAAATTTTTGCACCTGGAGTTCACAAAGGCCTTCCAAGTAAGAACTTATTGTGGGAGGTTGCTGAGTGCCCCACAACTAATTTCTGAACGTGGAAAATGGATCACTCAAGGTTTTCAGTGCTGCTCATTCTGTCCGGAGCAGAAACAAGAAGGTCAAAGGTCACCAAGTCCCAAATGAAAACCGTTCTGCACTTTATCCCTCTGACGTCATCATGAGAACACCATCACGATTCAATTCTGTCCCTCCTTTTCTCCGCCGACCTCGTCTCATCCTTTCCCTCCTTTCTCCTTCTCCTCTGTCCCAGGTTGTTTTTAATTGGGAAGCGGGTTGATGGGAGAAGGACGAGAGCTCCTCTAAGCCTGGCTGCTCTTTGATGAGGAAAGGAGAGTGCAGCAGCAGGTCTCTCTCTCTCCTTTTTCCATCTCAAACCCTGCTACCATCCCCAACACACACCAGCAGTCCTGCACACACACACGCTATCTCACACTCACGCGCAGGAAGGCGTTTCTCTTTGAACTGAGCGCTGCAGTGTGTTCAAAGCAAAGACGAAGGCAAAAATACGGGGGTGGTGAGGGGAGAGAGAAGGACACTTCAAGGTGAATTTGATTTCCACTTTGTTTTAACACACACACCCACACACACACACACCCAAGCCAGCAAGTAAGCACACGCTTGCTCATTTCCCTTCTAAAAGGCACTGAAATGCATAGGTACTATGACTGAGACCCCCCCCCCCCCCCCCCCCCCACACACACACACAATACTTTATTTGTGAGCAGTTCTTTGTCTCATACATATTTATATTTTTTGCTCATAACAGAGGATCACCTTTAAACTTCTCTCTACTCCAAACAGTCTGTTTGTAATGTGTGTGTGTGTGTTTACAAAGTATGCATATTGAGTGTGTAGGAGCAGAATGACTCATGCAAAGTTGAACTAACAGTGCAGAATCCCACATTACTGGGCACAATAACAACAGTAAAACACACGGCAGCTTTAATGGTGAATGTGCGTTTGTGAGCTGCAACTGGGTCCGGTCAATTAAAGCAATCAAGTCAAGTGCAATTCGCCCACCATGTTGAATATTGATAAGGCCGGGATTACAACATGGCGATCAAGGCCATCGTGCCAAACTATTCTGATCCCAGGATTCACTTTAGCCGCCAACGCCAACCAAAACCACTGCGTAAACACTTTACACCACTTAGCTCGGCACACGCGGCCGCACACGGACGCAAAAACTGCCTTGACAGAAAGACAAATATTGCCTTCTATCCAGAACGAATAAAGTAATGATGAGAGGAAAAACAGAAGAATCAACAGCTCATTAGAAAGATAAAAACCTCCTAAAGCCCTGAGGGTGAAAGAGAAGGGGGTGGGAACGAGAAATGAGAAAGAGGAGAAAGAAAAAGACTTGAAAGACGACAAATCATACCAGCTGTAACTCAATTCAGAAGCCTGATGGAGATGGCTTTCTTCATCTCTTTCATTCTTTCTTCATCATCTTTTCGTCGGGCTCGCGCTCCCTCTCTCCTCATCCCGGCTTCTTGGTAATTTTTTCCCGCCAACCAATAAGCCATTATGTGGCAGTAATATGGCTGCTAATGGATGCACCGACCTGGGAGAAAGCACGAGGTGCGCCATTAGCCCAAATGCTATGCAAGACTTCTAAACTTTCTCAGACTGGGTGCCTTTTGCTAACAAACAAACAAATCAACACTAACAGAGAAACACACATTTACATGATCATCCGGCAGCAGGAGATGACAAAACCTAATTATCTCGATTTTGGCCTGGACAGATCTAATCCAAACAAGTTCTAATATAAATAATGACTTTATTATATACAAGAATCAACAATAACTATTAATAACGTGTGAAATAAATTCTTGTTAGAATTGTGCCGAGCATAAGGAGCACAACGATTTGGGAAAAATCTCTCCTTCTGTTGTCAGAACCGACCCAACGTGGTTAAAAAAGGAGAACCAGTGTACCAGTGAAGATTATGTGTAGCCAAGCCTCATTAATTCAGAAAAAAAAAATCAGAACAGAATTCAAAATCTTATGTCTAACCTACAAAGCGCTCAACAACCTAGCTCCATCTTATATCCAAGATCTTATTGTTCCATATTTTCCCAACAGAGCACTTCGCTCTCAGACTGCAGGTTTATTTGCGGTTCCTAGTTTCCAAAAGCAGAATGGGAGGAAGATCTTTCATTTATCAGGCTCCTCTTTTGTGGAACCAACTTCCAGCTTCTGTCCGTGAGGCCGACACATTGTCCAGTTTTAAGACTGGGCTTAAGACTTTCCTTTTTGATAAATCCTATAGTTAGCATAGTTGTTATGCTGCTCAAACTAAACTCTAGTAGTGTTTGTGTAAGATGGCGCGTAAAACACATTGAAAAAGGCAAAACAATTAAACTGTTCTCATTCCACAAAGACAACAATTAAAACTATCCATCCATCCATCCATCCATTTTCTTTACCCGCTTTTTTCTTTACCCGCTTCTTCCAATTTTGGGTCACGGGGGTCGCCGGTGCCCATGTCCAGCAATCACTGTGCGAGGGGCGGGGTACACCCTGGACGGGTCGCAAGTCCATCACAGGGCCACATAGAGACAAACGAGACAAACAACCATTCACTCTCTCACTCACACCTAGGGACAATTTAGAGTTACCAATCAGCCTAACATGCATGTTTTTGGACTGTGGGAGGAAACTGGAGTACCCGGAGAAAACCCACGCATGCACGGAGAGAACATGCAAACTTCACCCAGAAAGGCCCCTGGACCGGGGTTTGAACCAAGGACCTGCTTGCTGAGAGGCAGCAGCTCTACCAGTTGCGCCACCGTGCTGCCTACAATTAAAACTAATAAGAATCAATTATATATATAAAAGAAACTAAATCTTACCCAGAACGCATTAATACATTTGCAAATTCAGAGCTCGTAAAAACATCCAATAAAACAAGAGCTTTTCTCCGAACAGAAGGGATAGTGCTTCTTTATTTCTAATGCGACACATTCGTCAAGGCGGTTTTACTTCAGCAAAACAAAAGACTAATGCACACAAACAAACGCTGTTGGCAGAGGGAAATTCTCATGCTTCTTGGAGGTCATAGGTTGCTGATATTTGCAGATAGAACAGTCACACACTCCCATGGATTCGTTAAAGTGTTTGGCCAACTCAGACAGATGGTCTACACTTTGAGAAGAGCAGTGCGACTAGAAACGCTGGACGTCAGTGACCCTCATGGTGTGTGTGCTTATGCATGTATGACAGTGTTACAAAGGCAAATGTTATACAAGTATTGTTTCAGTCACACTGCAACCCACTGCCAAACCCTGACAGTAATTGGCTGGCAGAAAAGTAAACAAAGGAAGTGGCACTGAACAACAGGCATCAGTCAGGGCTGAATGCCACGAGGACAAATATCTTCTACACTTCAGTGCCTCTTTGTTTCTCACTTTCTTTCACAGTCAAAGGTTCGTCTTCCTCATTGCAAAAAGCAAAGCTTTCTTCTTTTTATCTACTACAGGCTCGCAGCTTTTTCCTGTCCTCTTTACCTCGCTTTTTTGCCCTTTTACATCTATTATCATAGTAAGCTTGTCCAAGCAAAGACGAGGCCCCCACGCACGCTAAACCATAAACACAGAGCAGCAAAGTGAGCAGTCACACCTTAGATATCAAGCACATACTGCTGGGACTAACACTTTGTAACATAAGCAATTAACACGCTGTTGAACTGGCCTTGACATGAGCCAAGAGATCAATTACATACACAGAGCAAAAGATCCTGCACACACATACACGAGGGCGCAAAAAATAAAATAAAAAAAACACTTTGATGCTCGCACACATGCAAAAAGATTCTGGCAGCCATCCAGACTGAGTCTTGTTGCTTGTGTCTATAAAGCCCTGAGCACCGTATCGACAACTGTAATAACTGTGGCTGGCAGGAGAGAGCAGATTACAGCAGCAATAATAGGACCTAAGCACGCACATATACACGCACATGCACACACGTGCACACAAAAATAAATCTCCTTTTACTCCGAGTCCAAAACCTCTTATTTCCATCGCAACACGGCTGCACATATAACCTGTGGAGTTGGTTACCTGAAACACAATCAGTATGGAAAATGTACTGTATGACGTTTTAGGTTATATACTAAAAAATTAAAAAAGATTGATTCAGAATAGCCGATGAAAATGTTTAAGTCACTGACTCTGCTGAAGAAAAATAAGCTAACTCTGAGATGACTGACGGTGTTTTTGTTTTCATTCTTAGAGCAACGGGCCATCTGACTCCATGACTTCAACCTAAAGAATGAACAGCGTCCAAAGAGAGAACAGTCTGAAACAGTCAGCAAGGAGTGAGGCAGTCAGCCCAAGAGTGAGGCAGTCAGCCCAAGAGTGAG
>NW_023622000.1:0-5059 GCF_014905685.2 Nematolebias whitei
AGAAACAACAGTTCAGGTACAGCTCCTCTGCAGCTCCTGGAGGAGGTAGAGGAGCAGAGTCAGGACGAGGCAGAGTTCCAAAAAGGTTGAATGATAGTTTTCTGTGAATCTCTTACAGTTTGATCCAGAGGTGGGGTCCAGTCCTCCGGGGAGCTCCAGAGAGAGAGTCCAGCGGCTGGCAGGGCAGGCACTGGCTGGATAGAGGCACCAGGCAAAGGAATCCAGGCACAGGAGAGAACAAACCAAGGAGAGACCCAAGGGGGTCAGCAAACCAGGAACAGGTCTCGAGGAGGTCCAGGGGACCCAGAACAGGACACGAGGAGTCCAGAATCAAAGGATCACAAGGGGCCCTTTGAACAAGCCGAGGAATCAGGATTACTAGGAACAAGAGAACAAAGGTTAGTACTAGGAAGACTAAGCCTAAAAGGCTTGAAGCACAACTACCATGAAAGGTGATATGCTCCAGCGAAGAGTAGCACTGGACTGCAGCCTTTTGTAGTAGGAGAGCCTCCTCAGTCTGATGGCCGTCAGGTGTGATTAATTAGCGGCCATCTTGGAGGAGGAGCTGCAGGCAGTGGTACTCTTACAGTACCCCCCCCCTCAAGAATCGCCTCCCGGCGACCTGAGGCGCTTGTCGGGATGATCCTTGAAGAAGGAGGTGATGAGGCTGGGGTCGAGGATGAAGGATCGGGGCATCCATGACCTCTCCTCAGGACCGTACCCCTCCCAATCGACGAGGTACTGGAATCCTCGGCCCCTGCGTCGCACGTCGCGGATGGATCGGACCGTGAACGCAGGGTGGTTGTCGATCAGGCGGGGTGGAGGAGGGGGGTCAGAGGGAGGACACAGAGGGCTGGTGAGGACTGGCTTGACCTGGGACACATGGAAGGTCGGGTGGATCCTCATGGACCTAGGGAGCTGCAGCCTCACCGCAGAGGGGCCGATGAGCTGGGTGATGGGGAATGGGCCGATGAAGCGTGGAGCCATCTTGCGGGGGGTGTCCTTGAGAGGAATGTCCCGGGTGGACAGCCACACTTCTTGGCCCACCTGGTAGAGAGTGGCCGAGGAACGTTGACGGTCAGCGGCAGTCTTCATCTGGGCGGCCGTGCGGAGGAGTGCGGACCGCACCTGGCGCCAGACCCTGCGGCACCGTCGGAAATGGTGTTGCACGGAAGGGACCGCGCAGTCCACCTCTTGGCCGGGGAACAGAGGAGGCAGGTAGCCTAAGGAGGCTTCGAAAGGAGATAGGTTGGTGGCGGTGGAGCGATGGGTGTTGTGGGCGTACTCAACCCAAGCCAAATGGTGACTCCAGGCTGACGGGTCCTTCTCTGCCATGTAGCGCAGGATGGACTCCAGTTCTTGGTTGGCCCGTTCAGCCTGGCCATTCGACTGTGGGTGGTAGCCCGAGGTGAGACTGGTGGTGGCCCCCAATGTCTTGCAGAAAGAGCGCCAAACCTGGGACACGAACTGTGGGCCACGGTCCGACACGATGTCCGAGGGGATACCGTGCAGTCGAACCACGTGCTGCGTCAGCAGGTGCGCTGTCTCCATCGCAGAGGGGAGCTTGGACAGAGGAATGAAATGGACCGCTTTGGAGAAGCGATCGATAATGGTTAGTATGACTGTGTTACCTTCAGAGGGTGGGAGTCCGGTAACAAAGTCCATAGAGATGTGGGACCATGGACGGCTCGGGGTGGGCAGAGGTTGCAGGAGGCCGGAGGGAGGTTGGGTGCCCGTCTTATTGCGGGCGCACGTGGGACAGGCAGTAACGAACTCTCTTATATCCGCAGACATGGCTGGCCACCAGAAGTGAGTCCTGGCCAGGGAGATCATGCGGGTGGAACCTGGATGACATGAGAGTTTAATGTTGTGAATCCAGTGTAGTACCTTTGGACGCAGAGCAGTAGGCACGAACAAGGTTCCAGGGGGGCCACCACCAGGGTCCGGTTCCACCTTCCAGGCCTCCCGGATTTCCTCTTCGATGGGCCACGTGAGGGCCCCAACGATGCAGGTGGAGGGAAGGATGGTCTCCTCGGTCTCCGTGTCGTCAGGGGGGGGCGAACTGGCGAGACAGTGCGTCCGGCTTGACGTTCTTGGAGCCGGGCCTAAAGGTGAGAACGTAGTTGAACCTGGTAAAAAACAGTGACCAACGTGCCTGGCGGGGGTTCAGGCGTTTAGCGTCCCGCAGATAAGTTAAGTTTTTATGGTCAGTCCAAATCAAAAACGGGGTCTCCGTGCCCTCCAGCCAGTGCCGCCATTCCTCCAATGCCAGCTTAACTGCCAAGAGTTCACGGTTCCCCACGTCGTAGTTTCGCTCTGCTTGGGATAAACGTTTGGAAAAGAAAGCGCAGGGATGGACCTTGTTGTCCTCCAAGGATCGTTGAGACAGCACTGCCCCTACCCCAGTGTCTGATGCGTCCACTTCTAAGATAAACTGTCTGCGTGGATCAGGGTGAGAGAGGATGGGTGCAGACGAAAATAAAGTTTTTAATTTTAAGAAAGCAGTTTCGGCCTCAGGTGACCAGATAAATGGTCTGGAGGTGGAGGTGAGCTGGGAAAGAGGGGCAGCCACTCGACTATAATTTTTAATAAATCGTCTATAAAAGTTAGCGAAGCCCAGGAAGCGTTGTAATTGTTTCCTGGACTCGGGTCTAGGCCACTCGACCACAGCTTTAGTTTTTTCTGGGTCGGTCCTGCAGTGGCCCTCCCCAAAAATGAAGCCAAGGAAAGGAACCGATGAGACGATAAATTGGCACTTCTCGGCCTTAACAAATAACTGGTTCTCCAGTAACCTCTGGAGAACCCTCCTTACCTGTTCCACATGCAGAGCGGGGTCACGGGAAAAAATAAGGATGTCGTCCAAATAAACAAACACAAAATCGCCGATGAAGTCGCGCAAAACATCGTTCACTAGGGCCTGAAAAACCGCGGGGGCATTTGTTAAACCAAAAGGCATAACTAAATATTCAAAATGGCCGAGGGGAGTTTTAAATGCTGTTTTCCACTCGTCGCCCTCTCTTATGCGAACGAGGTGGTAGGCATTTCTTAAATCCAATTTAGTAAACACTGTGGCGGATTGCAACTGTTCATGTAGGGAATTGATTAAAGGGAGAGGATACTTGTTCTTTACAGTAATATTGTTCAAAGCGCGGTAGTCGATGCAGGGACGTAAAGTCTTATCTTTTTTAGAAACAAAAAAGAAACCTGCACCGACAGGAGACGTGGAGGGGCGAATGATACCGGAGTCGAGGGACTCGTTAATATATTTCTTCATAGAGTCCCTCTCAGGACCTGAGAGATTGAAAAGTCGACTAGACGGCAAGGGGGCGCCAGGGAGCAAGTCAACGGCGCAGTCGTAGGGACGGTGAGGAGGGAGTGACAAGGCTCTTTGTTTACTAAACGCCGCCGCAAGGTCGTGGTAGGCAGGGGGAACAGCGGAGAGATCTACTTTCTCACTAGGAGAAGTGACCACTGGCTGCCCGGCGATCGCAGAGCGCAGACAGTTCTGGAGGCACTTATTGCTCCACTTCTCAACACGTCCCAGCTCCCAATTTATGTCTGGGTTGTGCGCCTTTAGCCAGGGGAAGCCTAAAATTATCTGAGAAACGGAGGAGTCGAATACAAAAAAGTCAGTCATCTCGTGGTGGTTGCCAGAGATGATAACATGAAGCTTGATAGTTTTTTGTTGGACGAGCGCCAACGTTTTACCGGTTACGCCCGAAACAGAAATAGAAGGAATCTCGCGAGTGGGGAAAGAATATTTGGCAACCAGGTCCGAACTGATTAGATTTTGTTCGGCGCCCGAGTCAACCAAGGCCAATAAGGAAACACGAGAATTATTTATTTGAATAACTGTGGGCAAGAGGAGTTTAAAGGGGGAGGTAAGAGCTGAGTTACCCACCAGTATCTCCCGCTTTACTGGTGGGCTCGCTCATTTCCCCGAAACGGGCAGAGAGGTAAATAATGACCGGGGTTGCCACAGTACATGCAGAGGTTAGCGTTTCTACGGCGCTCTCGCTCTTCAAACGTCAACCGTGTTCGCCCGATCTGCATGGGTTCTGGTTCAGGAGGCACGAAAAAATTGTTCTGAGGAGACAAACGAGAAGAATTAGTACCTGGGGGCGTCTTCAAAAGATGATTTTCTTTTGAAGTTTTAAAATAACGAGGTTCACCTGAAGGGGCCGCGAACCCGGAAGTGGAAGGTTTCTGGGAGTTGTAGTCCCGTTCTCGCCTCCGCTCCCGGAAACGGTCATCAATGGAAATGGCCAAATCGACAAGTTGGTCAAACCCTTCCGGTTCGTCTCGTGCGGCGATTTGGTCTTTTATCTGGTCAGAGAGAGAGTTAAGGAACGCACCTTGGAGAGCGAGTTCGTCCCACCTCGTTTGAGCCGCCAGGATCCGGAACTCCAGGGCGTACTCAGAAACAGGACGGCGGCCTTGACGTAATCCCAGGAGACGTTTTACTGCGTTTGAAGCCTGCAGGGGGCGATCGAAGATCCGCCGAAACTCTTTCAGGAGTTGGGGGTAAGTAGCCGGGGGGTCCACGTGGGACTGCATGAAAGAAGTAGCCCAACGTAGAGCGTTACCTTTGAGCAGGTTAATGAAATAGATAATCTTTGCAGAGTCTGTGCTGTAGAGAGACGGGGCTCCCTCGAAAACGAGTCGGCACTGCAGCAGGAAACCCCCACATTGGTCGGGGTCTCCGGAGAACAGCTCAGACGGTTTGACGAGCAGCTGTGGACCATGAAAAGTTGCGACAGGCGTCTCACGAGGAACGCGTCTCACGAGGAACGCTGGGGGCAGGCATGTCGGACGGATCTGGAGGAAGAGGAGGTAGAAGTTGCTGGTTTAAGGAGTAAATCATACCTCCGAGTTCCTGCACGTTGCTGGGACAGAACCTGTTGCAACATGGTCTCCAGTCTGGAGATCCGTTCCACCTGTGAGATGGTGGTCGCCTGTTCGTTCCCGGTCTCATTCTGGGTCTGTTTTGGCTGGAGCATTTCTGTCATAAACGAGGGGAACCCAGATTTGTATGAGACCCGGAACGAGACAGACTCAG
>NW_023622001.1:0-5059 GCF_014905685.2 Nematolebias whitei
GAGTGAGCCCACCGGAGAGCGTTACCCTTGAGCTGACTTACGAAAAAGGTGATCTTGGCCGCGTCCGAGGAGAACTGAGAGGGAGCTTGCCTCGAAGGCGAGTCTGCACTGCAGCAAGAAGCCGCCACATTGGTCAGGGTCTCCGGTGAAGAACTCAGAAGGTTTAATTAATATTTGTTGAACAGGAGGAATGGAACCTGGAGCCGCAGGGGCTGACGGAACGACTGGAGCTGAGGAAGAAGAAGCTTGCAGTTGACGTTTAATGGAATAAATCATACCTCCGAGCTCCTGAAGGTTGGACTGGACTGTGGTTTGGTGAGTCAGTACTTGCTGTAAAACTTTTTCCAACCCGTCGATCCGTTCCTCCAGGGAACCGGGGTTGTCTGCTCGCTCTTGGTCTTATTCTGGGTCTTTTTTTGGCTGGAGCATTTCTGTTAGAAGTACGCAGGGAACCCAGTCTGGGTTCCTCCTTTTCACCTGTTGGCTGACTGGAGTCCGGTTTGGGTTTCTTCTCTGCTTTTAGGAAGGCCCAGTTAGGAGGTGAAAAGGAGGAACCCAGACCCAGACCAGTGGTCATTCCATATGTTGAGGGAGTATCAGAGAAACTGAAACGTTTATTTTCTAAACATAACGTCCCAGTGGCTTTTAAACCCCAAAATACATTACGGCAAAGACTGGTTCATCCCAAAGATCCAGTCCCCCGGCACAGAGTAATGTTGTGTATGCTGTTCAGTGTCAGGAGGGCTGTGATCAGTCTTACATCGGGGAAACAAAACAGCCACTGGGACGTTATGTTTAGAAAATAAACGTTTCAGTTTCTCTGATACTCCCTCAACATATGGAATGACCACTGGTCTGGGTCTGGGTTCCTCCTTTTCACCTCCTAACTGGGCCTTCCTAAAAGCAGAGAAGAAACCCAAACCGGACTCCAGTCAGCCAACAGGTGAAAAGGAGGAACCCAGACTGGGTTCCCTGCGTACTTCTAACAGAAATGCTCCAGCCAAAAAAAGACCCAGAATAAGACCAAGAGCGAGCAGACAACCCCGGTTCCCTGGAGGAACGGATCGACGGGTTGGAAAAAGTTTTACAGCAAGTACTGACTCACCAAACCACAGTCCAGTCCAACCTTCAGGAGCTCGGAGGTATGATTTATTCCATTAAACGTCAACTGCAAGCTTCTTCTTCCTCAGCTCCAGTCGTTCCGTCAGCCCCTGCGGCTCCAGGTTCCATTCCTCCTGTTCAACAAATATTAATTAAACCTTCTGAGTTCTTCACCGGAGACCCTGACCAATGTGGCGGCTTCTTGCTGCAGTGCAGACTCGCCTTCGAGGCAAGCTCCCTCTCAGTTCTCCTCGGACGCGGCCAAGATCACCTTTTTCGTAAGTCAGCTCAAGGGTAACGCTCTCCGGTGGGCTCACTCATTTCTCCTGAGTCACGAAAATCCCTCTGCAACCTTTGAACTATTTCTGCATGAGTTTCGTAGGATTTTTGATCGCCCCCTGCAGACGTCGAACGCCGCCAAGCGTTTGTTGAATTTAAGACAGGGCCGTCGTAACGCTTCGGAGTTCGCCCTGGAGTTTCGGATCCTTGCTGCCCAAACATGATGGGACGAATCTGCCCTCCAAGGTATTTTCTTAAACTCTTTATCTGATTTTCTCAAAGACCAGATGGCTACGCGAGACGAGCCTGAGACTTTCGACAAGTTAATAGACCTTGCCATCTCCATCGATGACCGTTTCTGGGAAAGGAGGAGAGAGGCAAACTACAATTCCCATCGATCCCCGACTTCCGGGTTTCTGACTTCTCCAGGTGAGCCCAAGTCTGCACCTTTTTACTACGTTTCCCAGAATCCTCCCACTTCCGGGTTCACGACCCCTCGCCACGAGTCTGTTTCACCCAAGCAGTTTCCCTTGAACTACAACTCCCAGTCCTCCACGCTTCCTGGTTTCAACCAATCATCTTCTTTTCCTCCACGGGATCGCTCTCCCGAGCCTATGCAGCAGGTGGGGCGCGCACGGCTGAATCCTGCAGAGAGACAGCGGCGTGTATCCGCCCTTCTCTGCATTTATTGTGGTAACCCCGGTCATTTTCTGCCCCACTGTCCGTTTCGGGAAAGATGAGAACTTCCACCAGTAAAGCGGGAGTTACTGGTGGGAACTTCTGCGTTAACCTCCCCATTTAAACTGTTGCTTCCCATGGTCATTCAGACTCCCGACCATCGCTTTTCGTTTTCAGCTCTCATCGACTCGGGTGCTGAACAAAACCTGATTAGTGCTGATTTAGTTAGAGAACATTCCTTGCCTACTCGTGAGATTCCTCCGATTTCTGTCGCCGGCTTAACCGGAGACGCATTGGCCCGCATTAATCAGAAAACCACCGACTTGCATGCCATCATCTCAGGTAATCATCATGAGATGACTGATTTCTTTGTGTTCAACTCTCGTACGCCGAAGATAATTTTAGGTTTCCCCTGGCTTCGAAACCATAACCCTGTTATTAATTGGGAGCGCGGCTGCGTTGACAAATGGAACGACAAGTGTCTCAGTAACTGTCTTCGCTCCGCCATAAACGAGTTCCCTCGGGACACGCCTCCTCTAGAGGAGATCGACCTCACCTCTGTTCCTGCTGAATACCGTGACCTAGCAGCAGTCTTTAGCAAACAACGCGCCTCGTCTCTTCCTCTTCATCGTCCCTATGACTGCTCGATTGACTTACTACCTGGCGCCCCCTTGCCGTCAAGTAGACTTTATAATCTTTCTGGTCCCGAAAGGGAATCTATGTCCAATTATATTAATGAATCCCTTGCCTCAGGTATTATTAGATCCTCGACCTCCCCTTTGGGAGCCGGTTTCTTTTTTGTTTCTAAGAAAGATAAAACTCTCAGGCCATGCATTGATTACCGCAGATTAAACATAACTATAAAAAATAAGTATCCGCTCCCCCTCATTGACTCGCTGCAGGAACAATTACAGTCGGCTTCTTGCTTTACAAAACTCGACTTAAGAAACGCTTACCACCTCGTGCGTATTAAGAAGGGTGATGATTGGAAAACGGCTTTTCGCACTCCTTTGGGTCATTTTGAATATTTAGTTATGCCCTTAGGGTTGACCAATGCCCCCACGGTTTTTCAGGTGCTCGTCAACGATGTCCTGCGCGACTTTATTGGTAATTTTGTTTTCGTCTACCTCGACGATATTCTTATTTTTCCTCGCGACCCCTCTCAGCACACGGCTCACGTCCGCACGGTTCTTCAGCGGCTGCTGGAGAATCAGTTGTTCGTTAAGGCGGAGAACTGTGAGTTTAATACCTCCACCGTCTCCTTCCTAGGTTTTATTTTTGAGGGCGGACGTTGTCGAACCGACCCCGAGAAGACCAGGGCGGTAGTCGACTGGCCGACCCCCGAGTCCAGGAAACAATTACAACGTTTCCTGGGCTTCGCAAATTTTTACAGGCGGTTTATTAAGGATTATAGTCATGTCGCCGCCCCCCTGTCTCAGCTCACTTCCACCGCCTGAGCCTTTCACTGGACCCCAGAGGCTGAGGTCGCCTTCAAGAAGCTCAAGTCCCTCTTTTCCTCTACACCCATCCTCTGCCATCCAGACCCTACACACCAGTTCATTCTAGAGGTGGACACCTCTGACACTGGGGTAGGGGCGGTCCTTTCTCAGCGAGCACCCTAAGACAATAAAGTTCATCCCTGCGCCTTCTTTTCCCGACGTCTCTCTCAAGCGGAGCGCAACTATGATGTGGGCAACCGCGAGCTGTTGGCGGTCAAGCTCGCGTTGGAGGAAATGCGGCACTGTCTGGAAGGCACTGAGATCCCTTTTTTGATTTGGACCGACCACAAAAATTTGACTTACCTTAGGAACGCCAAGCGTCTGACCCACCGTCAGGCCCGTTGGTCGCTTTTTTTTTATAGATTTAATTTTGTCCTTACTTTCCGTCTGGGCTCTAAGAACATCAAACCCGATGCCCTGTCCAGGCAGTTTGCTCCTCCTGACTCACCTGAGAGCTCCGATAACATTGTTTCCCCCACCTGTGTTGTCGGCTCCCTCTCCTGGCCCACCACCGCTACCATTCAGGAGGCCCTTCTCTCCGAACCCGATCCTGATGGTGGTCCCCCTGGTACCCTCTTTGTTCCTTCCAGCATGTGGTCCAACATGCTCCAGTGGCTCCACTCGAACAAACTCTCTTGCCACCCTGGAGTCAACCGCATGCTTGCTCTCACTAAGACCCACTTCTGGTGGCCCTCCATGTCCAAGGACATTAAAGACTTTGTTTCGGCCTGTCCCATCTGTGCCAGGAACAAGTCTGGTACCCAACTTCCGGCTGGCCCTCTGCTTCCCCTCCCGACCCCTAGTCGCCCCTGGTCCCACATCGCCCTTGACTTTGTTACCGGTCTTCCCCCGTCTGACGGTAACACCACCATCCTCACGGTTGTTGACCGTTTTTCCAAAGCTGTTCACTTTGTTCCCCTTCCTAAGCTCCCTTCTGCCCTCGAGACCGCTCACCTTCTTACCCTGCATGTTTTCAGGCTCCATGGCATCCCTGCGGACATCATCTCCGACCGCGGACCGCAGTTCGTCTCCCGGGTGTGGCACTCCTTTTGCAAATCGCTCGGGGCGTCCGTTAGCCTTACCTCCGGCTACCATCCTCAGGCTAACGGACAAGCCGAGCGCTGCAATCAGGAGTTGGAGTCCACCCTGCGCTGCCTGGTCGAGTCTAACCCATCCTCATGGAGCCAACATTTGGTTTGGGTGGAATACGCCTACAATTCCTACGTTCCTCTGCCACCGGTATGTCCCCCTTCGAGGCCTCCCTTGGGTACCTTCCTCCTCTTTTCCCCAGTCTTGAGCTCGACTGCTCGGTCTCATCCATGCAGCACCACTTGCGGCGTTGTCGTCGCATCTGGCGCCAGGCCAAGGCGGCCCTCCTTAGGACCGCGGCCCAGGCAAAACGGTTCGCAGACCACCACTGTTCAGCGACACCCGCCTACCAGGTCGGCCAGCAGGTTTGGTTGTCCACCAGGGACATCAAACTGCGGGACCCCCCCCCCCCC
>NW_023622002.1:0-5059 GCF_014905685.2 Nematolebias whitei
CCCCGAACCCCCTTTCTTGCACTGTAAATAAAATCACTTAAACGATTCTTGTGTCTGTCATCCCTCTCAGCCTTGTCTGAATTTGAGTACCATTTTGTTAAACCTTAACAGAATGATTCAGCCATAACATGAGTACTCACGACAAGGCCGAGAAGGATCAGCTACGAGAGCTTCTAGCTTCCCAAGAACACCGAATAACCACTACTGAAAATATGTTTCAACAGATTGTAAAACAACAACAGAAACTCTCCGAGAATTTGACCGAACTGGGTAGTATGGTCCACGAGCTAGGAAAGAAGGTATCGTCATCTTCCCACACCGAGACATTTAACTCCAACCTCTCCTCACAACCTTCTGGATCTTCAAATCAACACACTATCCGTGAGCCCGAGATAAAACCCAGTGTACTATTTTCTGGTAAGGCCGAAGAGTTTGGAGGGTTTATGCTACAATGTAATTTGGCCTTTAGCAGAGCTCCACGAACCTTTTTCTCCGACTCGTCCCGTATTTCCCACATAGTTTCCTCTCTTCAAGGGGAGGCGTTGAGGTGGGCGAACGCATACTTCTGCTCCATCTCAGTAAATGACTGTGCCTTTTCTGCTTTTTTCAATGATTTCCAGAGGGTTTTTGAGCGTCCCCTGCACCAAGAGACCGCTTCCAAGAGGCTAATGGCGCTACGCCAGGGGAACCAATCTGCGGCGGACTTCGCACTTCACTTCCGGATCACGGCCCGAGAGGCTGGATGGGAGGACCTCGCTCTTCGGGGAGTGTTTGTGAGTGCTCTCAACGATCACATTAAAAATCAACTAGCCCTCGTAAATCATCCCGACAACCTGAACGATTTAATCGACCTGTCAATTCGCATTGACGATCGCTTCAGAGAATGTCGGGGTAGTTTTGACTACAACTCCCAGAGTTCCTCCGTTTCCGGAATTCCACTTCCGGATCTGACAAGCCGCTGCCGTCCAAATATTCCAAATACTGAAGTTGACCCTGTGGAACCAATGATTGTTGGGCGCACCCGTCTCACTCCTGAGGAGAGACAGCGTCGCTTTTCTGCAAAAGAATGCCTATACTGTGGTAAGAAGGGACATTTCATTGCCTCATGCCCCCTGCGTTTAAAAGGTCGGCCCCACCCATAAGACAGGAGATTCGGGTGGGCGCTTCTGACATTTCTCCTGAGAACCGTCTGACTCTCCCTTCTTCCATTTGTCATAACAATTCTAATTTCTCTGTGCAGGCGCTTGTTGACTCTGGAGCGGAACAAAACCTTATCAGTGACAGCTTGGTGGAGAAACTGTCAATTCCTTTGGACAGATTGGATCAACCCCTCTCTATGACAACACTCACTGGTCAGACCATTTCCACCATCTCCCACAGAGTCACTTCTCTAAAGCTCATCATCTCTGGCAACCATCAGGAACTGAGTGAGTTTTTTGTTTTCCATTCTAATACCCCTCAACTGATATTAGGATTTCCTTGGCTCAGACGACATAACCCGCAGGTCGATTGGAAGCACCAGAGGATCATTGCCTGGAGTCAGGATTGCTCAGCTAACTGTCTCAGGTCGGCGATTTCCCCTTCTCCTCCGTCTTGTTATGAGGAGGAGGAGGTTGATTTAACCTTAATTCCCTCCGGTTATCATGATCTGGCTCCGGTTTTTAGCAAATCCAGGGCTCAATCTCTACCACCTCACCGACCTTATGATTGCTCAATAAATTTGCTTCCTGGTGCTCCCTTGCCTTCTTGTCGTTTGTATAATTTATCTGGTCCTGAGAAACAGACCATGAGGGAGTATATTGACGCATCATTATCCTCCGGCATTATCCGCGCTTCTACCTCTCCAGTGGGAGCAGGCTTCTTCTTCGTCGCCAAGAAAGACAAATCTTTGAGACCTTGTATAGATTACAGAGAACTGAATCAAATAACTGTAAAGAACAAATACCCTCTACCTCTCATTGAATCCATCTACGAGCAGCTTCAGGAAGCTGTGATTTTCACCAAGTTGGACCTTAGAAATGCTTATCATCTGGTTCGTATTAAGGAGGGGGATGAATGGAAAACGGCCTTCAGAACGCCTTTCGGTCATTTTGAGTATCTGGTAATGCCTTTTGGACTAACTAATGCTCCCGCCGTGTTCCAAGCACTCGTTAATGATGTGCTAAGGGATTTTTTTGAATCAATTTGTCTTTGTTTACCTAGATGACATTCTCGTTTATTCCAAGGACCAACACCAACATACTCAGCACGTTCGGGCTGTCCTTCAGCGTCTGTTGGAGAATCAACTGTTCGTCAAGGCGGAGAAGTGTGAGTTCAGTGTACCCTCTGTGACCTTCCTGGGATTTGTGTTTAAGAGTGGTCAGGTTTGGACGGACTCTGAGAAGGTCAAGGCGGTTGTGGAATGGCCTACCCCCACTAACCGTAAACAACTCCAACGCTTCCTGGGCTTCGCTAACTTCTACCGCCGCTTCATCAGGAATTACAGTCAAGTTGCTAGTCCTTTAACCAGACTCACTTCTTCTCTCCGTGTTTTTTCTTGGACCAGGGATGCGGAGGCGGCCTTCCTGAGACTCAAGGCGCTTTTCTCCTCTGCTCCCATCCTGACTCACCCCGACGCCAAGTTGCAGTTCATTGTCGAAGTGGACGCCTCGGACTCTGGAGTGGGTGCTGTTCTGTCGCAACGATCCCCTATCGACAACAAGGTCCACCCTTGTGCATTCTTCTCACGTCGATTGTCTCCTGCTGAAGCCAACTATGATGTGGGCAATCGTGAGTTGCTGGCCATAAAATTGGCGCTCGAGGAATGGAGACATTGGTTGGAGGGGGCGGCGTTACCTTTCATCGTTCTCACTGACCATAAAAATCTCTCTTACCTTCGGAGTGCCAAGAGACTGAACTCTAGACAGGCCAGGTGGTCCCTGTTTTTCACCAGATTTAATTTTTCCATCTCTTACCGGCCGGGATCCAAGAACGTAAAGCCTGATGCCCTTTCCAGACAGTTTTCGTCCTCTGATTCTCCCGAAGCTGCCGAGCCCGTCCTTCCTGGCTCCTGCGTTGTGGGTGCCACATCCTGGGGGATCGAGAGGGACATCCTTCGGGCTCAATTGTCTGAACCCGACCCTGGTAATGGCCCACCTGACCGCTTGTTTGTCCCCAAGTCTGTGGTCAGCCAGGTTCTTCAATGGGTTCATTCTTCTAAATTTTCTTGTCACCCCGGCGTCAACCGCATGATCTCCTTTACTAAGAGACACTTCTGGTGGCCTACCTTACGCCGTGACATCAAGCGTTTTGTGTCAGCCTGCACTGTCTGCGCTCAGAACAAGAGCACTCATCAATCCCCTACGGGATTACTCCAACCCCTTCCTGTTCCTGGTCGTCCCTGGTCCCACATCGCACTGGATTTTGTGACGGGTTTACCCCCATCTGAAGGGAACACGGTCATTCTCACCATCATCGACCGGTTCTCTAAGGCTGCACACTTTGTTCCGTTACCCAAACTTCCCTCTGCAATGGAGACTACTCAACTCTTGGTCATCCATGTCTTGAGGCTTCACGGCATACCTTTGGACATTGTCTCGGATCGTGGTCCCCAATTTGTGTCCCGGGTCTGGAAGGCCTTCTGGAAAGCCCTCGGCGCCTCGGTGAGTTTGTCCTCGGGATATCACCCCCAGTCCAATGGTCAATCTGAATGTTACAACCAAGAACTTGAGTCTACCATTCGCTGTGTCATTGAAAACAACCCGGCTTCTTGGTCTTCCCTTCTTCCATGGGTCGAGTACTCCCACAATACCCACACATCCTCTGCTACCGGCCTCTCTCCTTTTGAGGCTTCCCTGGGTTACCTGCCCCCGCTGTTTCCCCGTGAGGAAGCTGATGTGTCTGTTCCTTCTGTCCAGCACCACCTACGACGTTGCAGACGGATTTGGAGGCAGACCAAGGAGGCTCTTCTACGGACTCGTGACCAATCCAAACGGGGGGCTGATTGTCGTCGCATTCCTGCTCCTCCGTACTCTGTAGGACAGCAGGTTTGGCTCTCCACTCAGCACATTTCTCTCAAGGATTCCTCTAGGAAGCTGGGACCCCGATTCATCGGACCCTTCCCCATTACCAAGATTGTCAACCCCACTGCTGTCCGGTTACGACTCCCTCGCTCCATGCGAATTCACCCTACCTTCCATGTGTCTCAGGTCAAGCCCCTTGTGGTGGACCCTCTGAACCCCTCCACTCTGGGTCGTCCGCCCCCCCGCATCGTTGACGACCAGACAGTGTTCTCTGTTCGCCGGCTCTTGGATGTTCGCCGACGTGGTCGCGGACTTCAGTTTTTGGTGGATTGGGAGGGTTACGGCCCAGAGGAACGCTCGTGGGTGCCCAGATCCTTCATCCTGGATCCTGCCCTTATTTCGGACTTTTATTTAAGACACCCTGACAAGCGTCGTGGGTCGCCTGGAGGCGATATTTGAGGGGGGGGTACTATTGGGGTTGTGTGTGTGCGTGTGTGTGTGTGTGGGAGAACTCACCTTGCAGATGCTGATTAGTTGAGACGGAGCTCCTGGGTTGCCACCTGTTTTCCATCTGGCTGACGAGTCCAGCTGCTATTTAAGCCTGTGTGGAGGTTCCAGTCTTCGCTGAATCATTGTTCACCTTGGGGTATTATGAGACAGCCATTTTAGTACCTTTCCTTGAGAATTCTGGACTGTTCAACTCATGTTTTTCTTTGATTTCAAGGCAAGCTTCGGACACACCTTGAGCCTCAAACCAGACGGACCTCCTCAGTACTGGACTCCTCTAGAAGCTCTGTTCTCCAACCTGTCACTCCACCTCAACTACAACCCTCATCAAGAACCCTTCAAGGTATCTTCAGTTCAAGAGGACTTTTTACCTGTTGGACTTCCTCCTCCTTGAGTCTGCCTCCTCGTCGTCATCCTGTAAGAAAGAGAAAACTCAACTTCACTTCTGAATATTCATCTCGTCAAAGCCTCATTACTAATACTCTGCACTTTGCCTTCCAGGAACCCCGAACCCCCTTTCTTGCACTGTAAATAAAATCACTTAAACGATT
>NW_023622003.1:0-5058 GCF_014905685.2 Nematolebias whitei
TGTCATAGCTCTGCTCTCTGTCAGCTCCTCTGTCATGCTGCACACTCAGTAATCACTCAACTCATGTCATCTGTCACCGCTCATTATCCCACAGCTCCACCACCTGGTCCAGTCAGTACTTAAGCTCACTCATTCCTCTCAGTCTGGGCCAGATTCTCTATCCTGTCTCATCAGCAGTAGACTTTCCAGCATTCCATTGATTGACTCATCACGTTCATGACCCTTGCCTTGACCACGACCACGCCTTTGCCTCAGCCCTCGTCTGCTTTTGCTCATCTGATCAGGTACCGACTCATGCTCTTGTTTTTTGACTCTCTTTTTGGATCACGTACTGGATATTTCTGCTGAACAACTGACTTCACGGTATGAACTCTGCCTTTCCCTTCTGACTGTTTTATGGATCACGGATTAAAGGTCAAGCTCATTTTGTATCACGGACTTATCCTTACCCCTGAATCTGATTCCCACAGATTCATTTCCCCAATTAGTCTTTTTCCCCCTGCATCTACTAACCTTTATCTTTTAATTGCAAGCCTGTTGGACTCCGTTCCAGTGGACCTAAACATCAGTCTACTTCTACTGGCAGCCCGCCACTACAACACTACCCAATCAGAGGATCGGAACCAGCCCAGAACCGGACCAACTCCAGAGTTTACTTTAGTTCACAATAAATCTTTTAACCCTCTCAGTGGTTGTTGTTGTTGTTTGCGATCCGGCCTCTGGTTCATGACAGTAGAATCTGGCCATTATGGATCCAACACCAACCCGAGAGTGGTGCTCTAAGGTAGAAGGGGCTGTTAGTAAACTTGAGAAAGGGCTTCAGGAAATGGTTGTTTCTCTTCAAGCTTTGTCCCAACAGTCAAACCAAGTCATCAACCAAACCCTGTTGACTCCTGCACCAAGAGAACCACGGTTAGCCCCCCCTGAACATTTCAGAGGTGAGCCTGAGCAATGTCGACCATTTTTGACTCAGTGTGACATTCAATTTCATTTGCAACCTTCATGTTTTCCCACTGAGCATGCTAAAGTAGCTTATGCTGTCTCACTTCTCGCTGGAAGAGCCAAGACGTGGGGCACTTCTGAATGGTTAAAAGGTGGCGTGGTATGTCGTAATTTTTCTGAATTTTCCAAAGAGTTGTGTCGGGTTTTTGACCCCATCCTCCCTGAGAGAGAGGCAGCCCGAAGAATTTTTGATATTAAACAAGGCAAGGATTCTGTAACCAAATACATCATTCACTTTCACTCTGTTTCAGCAGACAGTCATTGGGATGAACACGCACTCACCGACGCCTTCTTCAGGGGGCTTAATGAAGATGTTAAGGATGTGCTGGCAACAATGGACTATCCCTCATCCCTACGCCAGCTGGAGGAGGTGGCCACCCGTGTTGACCTTCGCCTGCGTGAGCGTGAGCGTGACCGTGAACAGAGTCGAGGCAAGGCCACAGCCATGTCCAGAACCAGACATCACCTTGTGGATCATGAACCTAAAACGGAACAAACCAAGAGCCCTCAGGATCCTCTGTATGCTACGGAACCCATGCAACTAGGAAGAAGTCGTCTGACCACCCAGGAACGAGAACGTCGGAGGAGGTACCATCTCTGTTTTTATTGTGGTCAAGGCGGTCATGATTGTCATCATTGTCCAGTAAAAAGACCAGGCTCAGCAGGAGAAGAGAGGCTCCTGTTGAGTCTTAGTCATAAGATCAAGTCCTCTCCATCTATCTTGTCCAAGTCCAAGGTCAAGTTCATAATAAAGGGTGGTCAACCCGTCATCGTCTCAGCTTTTATTGATTCAGGGGCCGACACGGAATTCATTGATAAAACCTTTGCCAAATCCATAGATCTGACCATTGTTCCATCACCTAACAACCATAAGGTCCTCGCTTTAGATGGTCATCCTTTAAGTCAATCTAGTCTTGAAACTGTTCCAGTCACCATGGTGTCGGCCAACAACCATTCGGAACTGATCAGATTTATTGTTATTGATTCACCCCAACTCCCAGTGGTTTTAGGGTCCACTTGGTTACGTAAACACAACCCCCAAATCGATTGGAGGAACCAAGAGATTGTAGGATGGGCTAATGAGTGTTATTCTACATGTATTCAGAGCCAACCCAGTTCACCAGCCCTTGTCACAGCCAATGAGGAGACCTATCCTAATCTAAGTCAGGTACCTAAAGAGTACCATGATTTGAAAGAGGTCTTTAATAAATCAAAAGCTACGTCCCTTCCGCCACATCGTCCATACGATTGTGGTATTGACCTGATCCCAGGTTCTACCCCCCCTCAGGGTAGATTATATTCTTTGTCTGGTCCCGAGCAAGAGTCCATGAGGAAATATATAACAGAGTCCCTCCAAGCTGGTATCATTAGACCTTCAGCATCCCCCGCTGGTGCAGGTTTTTTCTTTGTAGGGAAGAAAGATGGGTCACTTCGTCCATGCATTGACTATAGAGAACTTAACAAAATAACCATAAAGAACAAGTATCCTCTGCCCCTCATGAACTCTGCTTTTGATATAATCCAAAATGCTAAGATATTCACCAAACTGGATCTTCGCAACGCTTACCATTTGGTCAGGATACGGCGGGGAGATGAATGGAAGACGGCTTTTAATACCGCAGATGGCCATTATGAATATCTTGTTATGCCATTCGGACTCACCAACGCTCCTGCCGTTTTCCAAGCCCTGGTTAATGATGTCCTTCGTGACATGATTAACATTTACGCTTTTGTTTACCTTGATGACATACTTATCTTTTCACAAGATAGCATTTCTCACCGTCGCCATGTCAGAGCTGTCTTAACCCGCCTTTTACAGAACAACTTGTTTGTCAAGGCAGAGAAGTGTGCTTTCCACCAAGTGTCCACCTCATTCCTTGGGTTCAACATTTCTCCAGGTCAAGTATCCATGGAACCCGGGAAGGTATCAGCGGTGGTGGATTGGCCCAAGCCCAAGGATCGTAAACAGCTGCAAAGGTTTCTCGGTTTCGCAAATTTTTATAGGAGGTTCATTAAGAACTACAGTTCAGTTGCAGCTCCTCTTCATTTTCTCACCTCATCTAAGACCAAGTTCATCTGGGACTCCGTTGCCAACCAATCATTCCAGAAGCTCAAAACATTGTTTTCCTCTGCTCCAATCTTGCACTCTCCAGACCCCGAGAAACAATTCATTGTGGAGGTCGATGCATCCAGCACCGGGGTGGGCGCCATCCTCAGTCAGCGCAGCACAGATGGTAAGATCCACCCCTGTGCTTACTTCTCCAGGGCACTCTCCCCCGCTGAGAGAAACTACGACGTGGGAGACCGTGAGCTTTTGGCAGTCAAGATGGCCCTGGAGGAATGGAGGCACTGGCTGGAAGGTGCGAAGAAGTCCTTTTTGGTATGGACCGACCATAAAAACCTGGAGTACCTTCGCACAGCAAAGAGACTCAATCCCCGTCAGGCCAGGTGGGCTATGTTTTTCTCTCGGTTCAGTTTCACCCTCTCTTACAGACCCGGGCCCAAGAATGCCAAGCCGGATGCCCTGTCCCGGGTCTTTGAGGTCAAGGAAGGGCCCTCAGAAGAGGTTGAGTTCATCCTGCCTGAGACCGTACGTCTTTCTTTGACTCAATTAGAACTCGATCTCCAACAAGTCCAACTCTCCGAGCCACGTCCACCCACCTGTCCTAGGGGGCGCCTGTTTGTCCCCAATCAAAAGGTAAAAGAGGTTCTTGAATTATGCCATTCATCTAAGTTGTTCTGTCACCCAGGAATCACCAAGACCCTCCAACTCATTCGCGCCCGATTCTGGTGGGCTACGCTTACGGAGGACACCAAGCACTTTGTCAAGTCATGTCCCGAATGCAATCGTGCCAAGTCTTCCAATCGCCCACCTGCCGGACTGCTACGACCCCTGCCGATTCCTTCACGCCCATGGTCACATATTGCTATGGACTTTGTGACTGGATTACCCCCCATCTGAAGGTAATTCAGTGTTATTGACCATTGTGGACCGTTTTTCTAAAATGGTCCACCTGGTTCCTCTCCCCAAGTTACCTTCTTCCAAGGAGCTCAGCGTTATCATGGCCAAGGAGGTTTTCAGGCTCCATGGGCTCCCCCAGAACATTGTGTCTGACCGAGGTCCCCAATTCATTTCCAAGTTCTGGAGGGAGTTTTGCAACCTGCTAGGGATCTCGGTCAGCCTCTCGTCAGGTTTTCATCCCCAAACGGATGGACAATCTGAGCGTACCAACCAGGAGGTGGAGACCAAGCTTCGGCTCCTCTGCGAGGGGGACCCGAGGAAATGGACGTCCAACCTCCCTTGGATTGAACAAGCAATCAACTCTCTTCCATCCTCTACATCAGGTATTTCACCCTTTCATGTTGTCTATGGATTCCAACCCCCTGTTTTTTCAGTCCAGGGGAGAGAAGCTCGAGTTCCCTCTGCACGACTCGCAATTTTACGTTGCCAGCGAGTCTGGAGAAAAGCCAGGAGAGCCCTAATTTTGGCCACCAAAAGGTACGTTCGGGGGGCTAACCGCAGGAGAACGCCTCAACCATTGTACAAGGTGGGCCAGAAAGCGTGGCTCTCCACCAAGGACCTTCCTCTCCGTGTGGAATCTAAGAAACTAGCACCACGTTTCATTGGTCCTTTTCTGATTACCAAAATAATCAATCCTGTCTCTGTTCGCTTACAGTTACCCAGGTCCATGCGCATTCATCCAACGTTTCATGTCTCAAGACTCAAGCCATTTGTCCTGCCACGTTTTTGACCCACCACCGACCTCCCACCACCCGCCCGACTCATTCAGGGGAGCCCAGCCTACACGGTCCGACGCCTTCTTCGATCCAGAAGGTGGGGGAGAGGACTCCAGTATCTGGTAGACTGGCAAGGGTACGGCCCGGAGGAATGTTCCTGGGTGCCCTCACGCAATATTCTGGACAAAACCCTCATTAGAGACTTTCATCGACTGAACCCTCTCCAGCCTGGTGGTCCTTCAGGAGCCGGACCTTGAGGGGGGGGGGGTTCTGTCATAGCTCTGCTCTCTGTCAGCTCCTCTGTCATGCTGCACACTC
>NW_023622004.1:0-5057 GCF_014905685.2 Nematolebias whitei
ATATATATATATATGTGTCTGTATTTCTGTCTATTTATATATATATAATGTCTCCCATTAAGAAAGGTATAGCAGTTTAAAAGATACACTCCATAAATGTAAAAATCTGCTCACACTTATCCCACATCCCTCTGAATTTCTGAGTCATCTCACGTGGATGTACAGAATCTGGATAGTGACATTGTAGTTCACTCTGATGGATATTTTAAAGACAGAAGAATTAAGTCAATTGCTATCCACAAAATCCAATTTGATGGTGGTGACTATGAACATGAATATCATTAGGTTCGTAGTAAAAATGATTATTGACCTTTCTGAAGCCGAGCGTGTGGATATCAAACCCAACTTTTTCAAGTCTCACCCTAAGTAGATTGTAACAAATTCCAGTCTTAATAAATTATTTCTGTTACATTATAAAGAAAATTTAAGCTTAACTTCACCATTTTATGAGCCCGTAAAAGTGAAGGCCATGCATATTAAGTTTTTTTTTTTTTTTAATGCTTCGTGAACTTTTGAGGTGTGCTACGCATGTTTTATGACCGAGTTCTGCAGAATATTTTTTATATTTTCGACTTCTTTCTAAAACCATTTCTTGAAGGTAAAACTGGCTTAGACACAAATATCATAAAACTGAAGAAATAAATTCTAGGTTATTGAAAATAATGTTTTGATTAAGTTGTACCTCTTAGAAACTTATTTTTAATCCACCAACGGATTAAGAGCTGAAGGGGAATTCATTAAAGGAGTTTAGGTGAGCACAAACCACAAAGTACTTTAAGTTTTAAACAAATATCCTCTAATATATTTTATGAAAACACAAAACCTCACTGCTTTCAGTCAAATGTCCAGATTGCACCCATGCTTCTGTACAGTGCATTGATTATCCTTTCCTGACACGCAGTACGATCCAAAAAACTAGGGAATTCTCACTAGATTTGGAAACAAAATAAAATTTAAACCATTTAAAACAGTAAATAAACATAAAACTAACTCAAGGTGAGACTCTGAAGTTGTACCCTGTTTTAGTGTTTCGATTCACGCAGGTTTTTTTCTTCTTCTTTCGGCTGCTCCCTTCTTCGGGGGTCGCCACAGCGAACTAACTCGCACAAAGATTTGGTAATTGTTTTTACACTGGATGCCCTTCCTGACACAACCACAGACCGCCGAGCTACCACAACACTGTGTGGAGCAGAGAGTTGCTGTCAAGGGCACCTGGGGGAGCAGATGGTGTGGGTTAAGGGCCTTGCACAAGGGCCCAGAATGGGGGAAATGAGGGTGGAGGCAGGTGTGGGTGCTTCACCTTGCCCACCCACATTTTGATGTTGTCAGTCCAGAGAGTTATTTATTAACCTTTGACAAATTCCACTGAGATTACATATCTCCTTTACAAGGGAGGCCTGGGCCTGAAGGCAGACTAACATGTTTTTGGTCTGTGGGAGAAAACCAACACAAACACGAGAAGAACATGCAAACTCCCCACAAAAGACCCCAGGTACAATTGGGGATTGAACTCAGGACCCTCATGCTGTGAGGCAACAGTGCTAACCACTGAGCCGTCATGCTGCCATTTTTAAAATGAACCAGCGATCTTGTGATCACAGGCCCACCTCCTCTAACCTCTTCACCACCACTTCCCAATATTCACACAGGTTAATTTCTAACTATAATTTTCCCATTTGCATACATTTAGCTGTTTTAGCTTCCCTCCATTGGCTCCCTGTCAAATTCAGAATTGAATTCAAAATCTTACTTCTAACCTACAAAGCTCTCAACAACCTAGCTCCATCTTATATTACAGATCTTATTGTTCCACATTTTTCAAACAGAGCACATCACTCTTAAACTGCAGGTTTACTTGTGGTTCCTAGATTTTCCAAAAGCAGAATGAGAGGACGATCTTTCAGTTATCAGGCTCCTCTCTTGTGGAACCAATTTCCAGTTTCTGTCGATGAGGCTGACACAATGTCTCATTTGAAGATTAGGCTTAAGTCTATCCTTTTTTAATAAATCCTGTAGTTAGGGTTGGCTTGGGTTCTCTGAGCTATCCCTTAGTTATGCTGCTATAGGTTTAGACTGCTGGAGGACAAACTGACCACATTTCTTCACTTTGCTGCTGTGTTGACATGTTTTTTTGTTGTTGTTGTCTTTCTTCCAATAGGAGGTACACCTGCACCTACATCTGGACCTGCCATTCTGTGTTTGCTTGTCTCTCCTTCATGTCTTCTCTAATCCAGCAGATTGAAGAGATGGACACTTGTCCTGAGCCTGGTTCTGCTGGACGTTTCTTCCTTTTAAAAGGGAGTTTTTCCTTTCCACTGTTGCCATTATGCTTGCTCAGGATGGGAGACTGTGACGAAGTGAAGACTCAACGAGTCTACTGGCTTCCTTCCTTAGAGAACTTTTATTAATTGACTTGTGCATGTATGCAAATGTTTTTGCACACTGCCCTGAGACAGCTTCTGTTGTGATTTGGCGCTATACAAATAAAATGAATTTAATATAATTTACACAACTTTAAAGCCAAACAGTTCAACAAAGCTTGGTTGATTGACATTTCAAAGTCAAATGTTTATCTATTTTTTATTGAGAGGAACCTTTTGGTCTATACATATCTCTTCACTTGACAAACCAGAATAATGCAGATTATTTTTTAGTTAAATTGTCAAGATCTTGGGTACAAAAATACTGTAAAGCCTGATTTATTCAAATGTTTCTGAAATGGAAATTTATGGATTTTTTTTATACTCTAATAATGTCAATTTATTTTGCCAAAGTGGTCTAGTCAGGATGCCAAACAGAGACGTGGTGGACAGTGGTTAGAAGTGTTGTCTCACAGCATGAAGGCTTGAGCAAGAAGGCTTCGGCCTTTTTGTGTAAAGTTTACAACTTCTGCCACTGCATGAGTGTGCATCTCAGGTTAATTGTTAACTTTAAACTGTCACTAGGTAAGAGCGAGAGCGTGAATGCTCGTCTCGTCTGAACCGGCAGCCTGTCCAGTCTGTACCCTGATTCTTGTCTAATGTCCGCTGGAGTTATAGGCACCAGTGCACCACGACCCTGAAGGAAAAACTATAAATAAAGTGGATGGATGATAATATCGGCAAACAAAACCATAATTATTCATACTACCTCACTATGCTTAACACACACACACAAAAAAAAACCTATTTTGTTGCTTTATGATCAGATTCTTTTAAATATTGTGTATCAGCAATATTGCCTAGCTGTAAGGTTTTACCACAGTCAGATATACCATGCCTCTGCCTGCTATTATCAGCTCCACCACCGAGCTGCACAGTAAAATTGGTTCGACAGTTGAGCAAAGTCAATACAAGAAGGCAACATTTCTCTCTACTTGACCCCTTTCCAACTAGTGCAAATCGACACCAAAGCTGCTCGCTGTTGCCACTCAGCTCGTGACAGCTCAATGGACACACGGGAGGGAAAAGTTTGGTTCTGTTCCTCGCTCACCCTTATCTACCTCGTACAACTGAAAAAAACAAAATAGAATAAAAACAACAAGTAAATCCTTTGCACTTGGGAGGAAAACTACACGCAACAATAGCATCCTCCAATAGCCCTGTCAAACAACGCCATCTTCCTCAGATGTTAAAAGCTTTAAGAGCTGAGGCCTCTGTGACATCCTCAGCCTCTGGATGTCAAAGATGGTTGAAGACTTGAGAGCAGGCCTCTGTTATAAAAATACCGTGCGTGGGCGTGTGAGTGCGCACGTATCGAAGCGGCAAAAGTGACATTTGAGGGGCACTTTACAGAAGCTGGCAGTTGCTAGGGATCTTCTGTATCACCTAAAGAGCCTTTGTCAGTCATTGGAAAGCTGTCACCTTTCGGGGGGCAGGGGGAGCCGGCTGACAGGTAGGAATTAATGAGAGGTGTATGACAGCAGACCTCGGCGCTCTCGTCTATGTGTGTGTTTAAAAATGTGTCCATACGTGTGCGACCAGGGTCCTTTGTCTCAAGGAGATGAACCACGTTCGTTGTCGGTACGTTGATGGAAGAGAAGGAGGAACCTTGCTTGACATACACAAACAAAGGCATTTGAAACACTTTCCAGTTTTTCAAGACGGATTAACTTTTGTTTTACTTTCCCCATTTGATTGAACAATTTGTTGGCGTAATTAGAGCACCATCCAAGAGAGCAATCCCAATTTGGTCGCCGGTCACTCACAGCTGTGATGATGTGTGTGACTCTCATAGCTAACACCTGGATGTGGGAGAGCAGAAAACAATCGTCCAACATCCCCTCAGCCTGCCCCAGCTCCACGAAACCTTGACTACAAACCCCTCACAGAATCAAAGATGCTATTCAAACATGTTGCCTAATTAGATTTTCCGTCACTAATGTGCGTCCGGCTAATTTTAGGCATGCGTGTTGATGCAATAATCTGTGTCCCCCTTCCATGTAACACAGTCCTCCATTGCAGTAAATGAGTTCTGTCAATTCTTTTGCTTCTCAGTTACGATACAGAAATAACAAGCAGTGGCATGAGGGTAAGAGACGAGTAAAGAATAATTTATCCTCTGAGCTGAGATCAATTGCTCCTCTGATGATAGCTCAAAATTGTTCCATTTTCTCAGTAAAAAGTTGCCAGCGCTCATTTAACTGTTAGTTTTTAGTGGTTTATAGAATATTTGCTAAAAATATTAACATAAATGTGCATCGTGTTGATAAAACTACTCTCATTTTCGTTATACAACTCCCATAAGGTGCTGCTGTGGGAACTAACCTGGGGTTCACTGTCTAGTCTGAAGGACAGGTCAGCATATGAAGGGGCTGTCGGCTGAATTGTGAAATTGTTATTAGAAGGTGACCTGTTTTATTACTTATTATTACTTATTAATTGGGTTCTCAGTAATAAAAAAAACATACAGATGTTTTAAAATGCAAAAAAAGGTGTGTTTTTTTGTTTTAGAAGACAAATGAGAAAAAGAAAAAGTCAGAAAACACCATACTTTGTTCATGCATCTTTTAAATCCATCCATCCATCCATCCATCCATCCATCCATCCATCCATCCATCCATCCATCCATCCAAGAGG
>NW_023622005.1:0-5056 GCF_014905685.2 Nematolebias whitei
AAAGAGAGAGGGGGGAGTGAGCTGTGTGTGGGCGGAAGCTCAGGGTTGCTTTTCTCTTTTTTCTGTGTGTCGGAGAAAGTCTGCTGGGAGCCGCGTGTGTGTGGTAAAGCACTCGTGTGGGGGAAGGGAGCGTTTCTTTGTTCCACACACGAGGTGAAGGCTTACGCGTGTTTTGTTTTGTCTTTGTTTCTGCGTCAGAGGTGTCTTGTGTGATCGGTGCTTCCGTATCCTGACCGGAAGGGGGCGCTGCTGTGAGGCAAGGACGGGTCTGGCTGCTGGGTTGTTCCGTACCAGACTTGTGTTGTTTCATTACGGCTGCAGCCAGGAGTGAATGACAATAACATATTTGAATGCCTGGGTGTGTGAATGTTGTTATCAGGTGAGGAACTCATGAATGTGGTACAGGTGAAGCCTGTGGAAAATCTATAGGATCATATCAGAGGCAAATTGCACGACTTATAGGGAGTATCAAAATGAACAGGAGGTAATTAGTTTGAGATCAGGGGGCCACTAGCACAAACAAGCGGAAATGAGCTTTATGTACCAAAATTAAGGGGGTAGAGCTTGATTTTTAATGATTTAGGCTGTACAAGTTGGATTAATTTAAAATATAGCTGATTGGCGTGCCACAGCTAAATGGTATCTGATATGGGAACAGGGATAGCTGAAGATCTTTCAAATATTTGCTGATAGCCGTCGGAGGCCAGACAGAAACGGCGATGGGAGCAGACACAAGGTTAAACGAAACAATTTTCTGTATGATAGGAAGGAGGCAGTGAACTCTGAAACAGAGAATGGTTTGAATCTCAAGGTGAGAGGGGACATCAAGTGTACGAGCTGTATTTAACCAGGAGATGGAGTCAGAGTGAGTCAGCTGGAGAAGGTTGAATCATCTTGGAGTCAGCTTAGACAGTAGAGGGTTGAGATGTCAAAGCGAACGGGTGGAAGAGAAATATTGTAGGGGTGGCCTTGGTGGTCCTGAACAAATTAGATTAAATTTCTTCTTGGAATTGACAATAAACTCAGGTTTTAAACTCAACTGCGAAACAACAGATTGAAATGAGTAAGGGACAAAATCCTTGACACTTGTAAAATATAGAATTTTATTCTGGTCAAACAATACCTTGCCGGACTCAAATTAAAAAAGTTAAATACGTTAGGAAACTAAACTCAAATTGAAAAAATTAGATTAAATTATACAGCCATAACTAAACTCAAATTGTAAATACTTGGGTTAAATAAATCAATCTTAATTGTACTCGAATTGAAAAACTTCAGTTTAAGAAATCAGTCCACATGAGTTGATCACGTATTGGTAATGTTTAGTATTTAGGAGCTGTTTCCTTCTGAGAGCTGCAGGGACTAGGTTATTTAGGGGACGACGACAATTCTAGTGGGTCCATGAATTTAACTTTATTATTTGAGACTTCACACAGGTCCTGGGAGTGCAGAAGGACAACAGAGAGGTGTACATGGTGAGTTTAAGAAGTTGTACTTTGTGAACAAAGGGCATGTACACGTTTTTGTGCAGTGATAATGGACTCTGTGATGTCTTGAAGGGTATAAATAGTCTTAATTGATTTGTATTAAAAGTATCTTGTTTGTGATACAGTGGGAAAGCATAGTTATGACAAGAGATGATTTGCAGATTGGTTATATAACAATAAGTGATTACACATTAACATGCTGCCTAAATTTACAAGGTCTGGACGATAATGTGGCCCTGGGAGTGGACTTCACTGTCAGGTGATGTGTCAACACACATACTCTACAAGATGGAGGACATTGTTTGGAGGGGAATATTTTATGCAGTAAGCTTTCACTCTTGTGTAATTGAGCGGTTAAAACATCTATTGTACAATCCGTAACACCAGAATGACTCCGTTGGGGTAAACGCTGTGGTCCCAGAATAAAACTTGCTAACTAACGATTAATGTGGATGACAGATGAATGTTGAATCTGGTTTTAATAATTTGATTATTTTCTTTTCTTCTCTGCAGCTAGAGATGACAGAACTTTGGAGTGGGAAGATGAGTCTACTTAGGCCCACAAAACATGGAAGGTAGCATTTAACTGCATACAGCATCCATCTGAGTTTTGATCAGGACTCTCGAGTGCCGGGGGCCGGATCGGATACAGATGTGTTCAGGTGGGCGCTGACGTTGGGGTCTGTGAAACTGACCAATGGGACGGTTCAAATAAGTTGTCAGTCGAGCACATCTGACGAAACAACAAAGAACTTTTCAGCCAAATAATGTGACTTTTCAAAGATCTAACAGTCCAAGAGCAAACTGAACTAACTCTCCAGAGGGGGTGATGGAGTTTGTACACAGCAAGAACATCCAGTCAAGACTTGCTGTATGCTGAGATATGAACTGCTGCACAAAGCTGAGCTGGTCTCCAAACAGACGGGAGACGAATCTGGGGACATAAAGGCTGAACGAAGAACTGGTGGTCACTCTGCCCAAGGTCACTAACATCAACTGCAGCCGGACGGAGGTGTCGACCCCACATTTTGTTCTGTGATGGTCTTCTAGGCACTTTGGGGTCGTGATCAAAAACTGTAGCTGGCTTTGATAATAATCACTCACATAGACTCATTTTAAAACAGGTGACACAACAGGACACAGACGTACAGAGGTGGGAGTGCTAGACGATTCGCCTGCTCCAACTGCTCTGGGATGGAAATTGTTTTATTACCTCAAATGCTCCACACCCCTGAACAAAATATTGATTTTAACTTTCCGTTTATACAGGTCAGGAAGTCTCATTCAGGAGAAACCTGAGACCTGATTTGGATGAAGTTCACTAATGTTTTCTAAAATAACACTGGATGATTGTCTTTGCCTTGAAGGGGCTAATTTTGGTGGGTCTGGTTTGATACATGAGAAGAAATTCATTTAATGATTAACTTTTGCTAATTTATAGGAGAGCTTGGGTTGTAGTTGGGTAATTGTTTGCAAAACCTGGGTTGAATAACAGTAGTGGGAAGTTTAAAACTACACCATATTTTTAGTTCTGTAACTAATACTCAATCTGAGTGTTAGTGGATTGCAGACGGTAATGCTTCAGATTTGAAACAATGCCGTTTCAAAAAGGGGGGAGGTGTGTAGGCAGCTCTGAGCAGGAAGCAGTTCATATATCATTACAAATTATACAAAATTAACTTCTTCTGAGGCGATTAAAAGATCATATCCTGTAGGGTAATCAAATTGACAGTGGGAAATGAATAAATCAGAAACCTACATAACGACATTGCACTTGTATATATGTATATCAGTTTAACAGAAGTATCTTTTTCTCTTTGTTGTAATGTGTACAGATTCCAGAAAGGGGGACGCCCCTAGCCTGAGGTGGATTTGAGCAAATGTTAAAGGGAAATGGGGTGGTTTGATAATTTTAAACACAACTGACTTGACTGGACTGGACTGGACTTATAGTTTAATTGGGCGAATAAGAAAAGGTTTCATGAACAAAGGATTTTAACCATTTTTTCCTCGTTCTCTTTCTCTTTTATTTTTTCTCTTTCTCTCTGTTTCTTCCTTGCTATTCTTCCCTTCTCTAGCACAGACAGGTACCTGGATGGAAGATGAAATATTTTTTCCTCTCACAATGTTGTATGTCAGTTGGTTAAGCTTTTAAGTTATATTGTATTTTGATTGATGCTGTTGGCGCAAGCGATTTAATGAAGTTTCTTCCACAGGCTCCAGGAAGAGGGGCCGGCGTGGATGATTATTATTGTTATTGTTGTATTGTGTATGTTTAATTTTAATTGTAGGTAGACCGGTTGACGACGAAGGCTTGTAAGGGTGACAGATGGGATGAGAGCACACAGGTATACCTGGAGAAGTCCAGTATGTAACACAATTCAGCTTCAAGTGAACAGATGCATGTAAGAATAGCATTTTATTTTAGTTTTACTAATTCTGTTTTAGCATAACATTGCAGTGTAATAATACACCTATCAATAGCAATAACAACCATTAGGGTGCCCAATAATTCAGAAAATAGGTTTTATTCACTACAGAAGTAACCACAGTCAGTTTTTCCAGGCCCAGGTCATGGATCCCACAGATAAAATAATCAAAAGGCCATGCAGGGTGTTTAACAATTTGCGAGCTTTCGTGTCCAGCTTTTCTCATCAGGAGGGAGGAACTCGGACCGAGGAGACAAACTCACATCAGACTGAGTCCTGCTGAAAAGAGGGACAGGACGAGACCCCACCAGGTGGTGGACAGAACATCATATGTCATCGGTCCCCAGAAGGAGAGTGGCACCCGTACGACCCCACCAGGGCATCCCTGCAGAGGAGAGGAATCGATCGCTGGACCACATGGAGGATGATCTGAAGACAGCTCCCCACTACACCTGGAGGAGGTGACAGGACCTTCGTGGGAGCTCATTCTTTGCCCCTTTGTTCTGGTTGGAAAAAGGCAGTAGCAAACATCGGAGAAGAAGTCTCCGCTCTGCCTGAAGTCGGTCGGGTGGATCGGGTAAGGACGGAAGATTACCAGCCCTGACCGTGAAGAACAGAAGACGCGTCAAACTGATTTTAGTTTTGTCCCAATACACACACGTCATTTAGAATGTTTAATCAAACTGATACGGTTCTGAGGACTTTACATGAAGATAACTCCGCGGGCCGAATCCCGCCGAGCACCAAAGGACCCTTGTGGACGAACAAGGGCTCCCACCTCAAGCTCAAGAACCGAAGACCTGCTAGATAGAAATGTTTAAATTGAGGGTGTGGCTTTTCCTGTTTAATGAGTGTTTAGTCTTACCTTTCAGTCATTCTGAAAAACAACCAGAGAAGGGTTGTGGATTCAATTGGAAACTTAACTATACATTTAACTTGACTATTAACTTAAATATTCAGTAACTTAAATATTCAAATATTTTACTCCATTCAATTAGGCATTTAATCATTCTAAAATACCACGAGGTATTTTAAAGGTGGTTTAAAATAGTTTCACTTATTTATCTTTCTCTAGGAGGGGTGTTGCTGCTTTTTGTATTTTTATAAAGGTTTATGTGTGTGGTACTTTTCACAGGTGTT
>NW_023622006.1:0-5056 GCF_014905685.2 Nematolebias whitei
ACCCTCAGCAAGACCCACTCCGCGGTGGGGAGACCAGGTTCCTCTGGTCTTTCTGTCAGGCTCTGTTTGTGGTGGACCTGCTGAGTAAAGTTAGACACTAATGCTTTTAACTCATCAAAGTATACCTTATGGTCCATCTTACGGTCCTCCTCACTGGTCAGTGAGCATACGGTTGGTCCAAGAAAGGGTCTACCTGTAGTTAACTCAGAGGGAGAAAAGCCAGTTCCATTATTAACAGAAGTTCTCACTGTCATTAATGCTATAGGTAATGCATCCACCCAGTTTAATTTAGTCTGTACACAGATTTTGCCCAATTTTTGTTTTATGTTCTGGTTCATCCTTTCGACCTTCCCTTGAGACTGGGGATGGTACACGGTTCCAAAAGCATGTTTTAGGCCTAACATTTTTTCCACAGCCTGCAGATCTGTGTTTTTAAAATGTGTGCCATTGTCTGATCTGATTTTTCCTGGGAAACCGTGTCTGGGGATATAATGGTTAATCAGAAACTTCACCACTGTTTTGCTGTCTTCTCTTCTTGCAGGTATGGCTTCTGGCCACCCTGTAAATGCGTCAACACACATCAATACATATCTGAACCCTTTAACAGGTTCCAACATATCAGTGTAATCTAGAATCACCTCCTGTCCCGGTCGGTGCAGGAGAGGAAAAGAACCTCGTTCAGGTTTTACTGTAGGCCGAATGTTGTACTTTAAACAAACGGTACAGGTGTCAACATATGTTGTTACCATATCTTTTAGATGAGGGTGCCACCATTGTTGAAGATTCCTTAGCATTTGTCTGCATCCCACGTGTGCTAATCCATGTGCTTCCTGAAATACTGCCTGTTTTAAAGTCATAGGCAAGATCCACTTCTGATTCGGTCCTATCCATACTTTAAACTCTCCTTTTTTCTGACCTCCTCTGTTAAACCATAATGTCTTTTCCTCTGGAGAGGCTGTAGTCTGAGCCTCTGCTACATTTTTCTCATCCCAATGATTCATTTTCTGACATTCCTCTTCCACTGTCACCATCTGGACTCTTGGCAAATAGCCAGCAGCTATCTTGGCTGCTCTGTCAGCTTTCCTGTTTCCTTCCGCTGTGTCTGATCGTGTAACATCATGACCTTTGCACTTCACAACCGCCACTTTTGCTGGCCACATCAAACTGTCAGCTAAATCCTTAATGAGTTCCTCATGTTTAATTGGTTTGTTACCTGCTGTTCGAAAACCTGCTCTTTTCCACTGTGGTAACTGAACATGAACTGTACCATAAGCATACGCAGAGTCTGTGTACACTGTAACCTCTTTTCCTTTGCTCATTTTCAAAGCCTCAACGACTGCCTGAATATCAGCTTTTTGAGCTGACTGATGACCTTCTAGCTGCCCTGAGCTCAGTACCTCGTACTCATCACCATTCTGCTGTACCACAGCAAATCCTGATCTCAAAGACCCATCCTCAAGCCTGAAGCAGCAACCATCTGTGTAGAGTATATTTGAATGTGGTATGAGTTCAGTCTGTAAATCAGGTCTAATGCGTTCCTCCACGTACACTTTTTGCAGACAATCATGTGCCTGTGTTGTTTGCATAACATCTGCCATGTTTATGCCTTCATGTAGGAACAATAAATTCGGTTCTGATAGGATTTTGCTCATGCGTCTTTGCTTTAAGGATGTCATTGTAAAGAGCTCAGAATTAACATACGCTACTATGTTGTGTGTCGTTAGGATGTGTAGTGGGTGTCCCATGACGATGTGTGCTGTTTTTGAAACAATCCTTGCCAGACCTGCCGCTGCCTGTGTACATGTTGGATGACGCTTCTCAGTACCATCCAACAGCACACTTGCGTACATCAACACCTGTCTACCACCCCCCTTTTTCTGAAACAGAACACCATTAACAGTGTTTTCTGTTTCAGAAACATCAAGAAAAAACGGGGCGGAGTAGTCAGGCAGAGCCAAATCAGCTGCTCTGGACAAGAGTTGCTTCAGTTTAATAAACACATGTTCTGCATCTGTGTTCCACACAAGTGTTGCTTTCAGGTTTCTGTTACCTTGATCTTTTACCATCTGTCTGAGTGGAGTGGTGAGTTCACTATAATCAGGTATATAGGGTCTGCTCCTCCCCCTATGGTGTGATTACTCTGTGGGGTGTGTCATTGCTGGTAGTATCCACCTGGTGGCGCCCAAGGTGGATCCTGCTGGCCAGAGGTAGGTGCCGGTGGCGCCATCTGGTGGTTGGGAGCTGAGTAGTGATGTGCTCCTCCTCTTTGGGCGTTGGCCTGCTTGTGATAACAATCACGCGCCCAATGACCTGGTTTGTGACAGTAGTGGCAGACATCTTGTGCTCTGCCTCCCTGCGTGTACCCCCGACTGAAGCCTCTGCCCCGAGACCCCCCTCTTTCTCCCCACTGCCCTCTGGGCCGTCCCCGAGGATATACAACAGGAAGCGGGGGTTGGGCGGTTACATGACACTGATAAGCAGCCTCAGAACACTGAAAAACAGTGTCAGCTTGTACCATCTGTTTTGACTCTTTTTTAGATTGAACTACATCCCTAGCCTGTTTCAATTGTAGCTTTAAGAGCTGCGTTTGCATATCTTTCAGTTCAGAGGAAGTTTTAGTCTCCTTATCAGCCACACATTGCAGATGATGAATAAGATGCCGTTCCCACTGGGCAGCATCTGCTGTGGGCAAATCAGGGTTAATTTTCATTGCCTTACTGACTGCTGCTGGCAGACCATCAAGTATTGCTTGTCTAAAAAAATACTTTTGATTTTCCCCTGACCATGGCAGTGTGTTCTGTCATACCAGTCCTGTTTACACACATCTAAATATGCAGTGGGGTTCTGACCAGGCTTCCAGGTGAACTTAGGAACCCCTGTACCTTCTGGAAGGGGATAAGCCTGTCTGAGAGCGGCGGCAAGTCTCTGATACTGCGACAACATGCAAGTTGAGTCAGGTATGTTACGATCCCACCCAGCAGCTCTCTCTATCTCATCCATCCTAGTAGAAGTTACACACCTTCCCAACAGCGCCCTCATGTCTCCCACAGCTAAATTAATACCTTTAGTTAAGGAGTCCACTACATTCAACCACTTACTTCCTCCTTCTGTGAGGGGAGGGAGTTTGTCCACTAACGCCTGCACATCACCTAGCGCAAGAGGTTTATAACGTATCTGATTTCCTGCCTGCAGAAGGGGAAAAGAACCAGTACTTAACGATGGATCCACGCTTTCAACAGGGATAGAAGCGTGATCTTGTGGTGGAAGAGCTGCCGACAAATCAGAAGTAATTCGTATTGCCTGTGGCCAAAAAGGATTCTGTACGCGTGTCTGGGGCGTGGCAGGCAATTGGTGAGTACAGGTGAGCGGGTTTTGAGACAACCCTGCACGATTCTTCCAACCCTGCAGACCCACGAGCACGCCCTCTCCATCATGAGAGCTGTCAGATGGAGATGCTGAGGGTGCAAAGAGGGAAGAAGTGTGCAAATCAGGGTGTCCTGTGGGATTAGCAGACTGACTCCACCCATCTTTAATTACCCATTGCTGCGTGTTGTTTGTGTCCCCTCCACCCTCGGTTTGGCATGATAACGTCGGGTATAATGGTGTACTGGTGGACTGTGTAAGACACGGTTTCATTTCTCGTGCTACAAGGGGTTTTGTTTTAACTGGGATGGGTGACTCCTCCCTCAGCTGCAAGGGGGTGTCAGTGACCTCCCCCACCTGTAACATTCCATCTGTTATGTGATATATAGGGTACATTCCTGTGGGGGGATGTGCTGACTGATTGCTGCTTGAGTTATAAGGAGGGGGAGCTGAACTACCCACTTCCTCACTCTTTGTTTTAGGCTGCTCTATAAGTTGCTGTTTTTTCAACAAATGGGACGCACCCTGTGCCACAAAGACCAATTTCAACCACTCTTTTCTTTCATATTTAACCTCCCTCATTAACTTTCTTTATTTACCTTTCTGCAGGGCGTTTGCCTCTCTTTTTTGCTTGTCAAACTTATCCTCATCTCTCGAGCATTCTTTAATCTTTTCCCACATTAAAGATATTACACCCTGGCCCTCTTGAGCATTGTTTTCTATTTTTTTGTAATTTTTTCACGAGAGCTTTTTTTAGCTTTTTATTATATTCCAACATCGCTAGTGCTTGTCCCACAACTTCAGCTTGCTCCTTTACCGGTTTAAAACTTTCCTGCTCGCACTTTTGTAACATGACACGCTGCACCTCTGTGTCCATTCTCTCAGGAAATTTAGACACACACCACACCTTTTTGTTTTATTGTCACTGGAAAATTCTGGAACTATTTTAGAATCTGGAACTCTTTTTTCTACACATTCATACTGTGGTCTTATATTTGACAAAGACACAAACAACAAAATAAACGAACAAGATACTGACCACTTATTTCAACATTCACGCGAGTCACAGACGCCAGAAATATCACAATGGTCACCCTTGAAACTGTTGTTGTTGTTTGTTTTTTTTATTGTTTTTTTTAAACTAAATGTGTTGACTTCCCTTTTAATATCTTAGAAGACAGCCATAGTTGTGAACCTGTGACCTCTTATACCTACCACAGATCATAATTTATTTTATTCAACAAATCTAATTATTAGTGCTGATTTTATTTTAATCTAGTCGGTGCGTGCGTCGTATTTAATTAATTACTATCCCACCCAGTCCCACACTTACTTAATGAACTTCCAATTTTTAAGTAAGTTTAAATTAACACTGTTTTCAGTTAGACACCAACCTAACAAGTTTACAGTTCAACTTAGTCTCAGAGTTACAGGGATGACGGCGAATAAATGATTTATCCTACAACCCCACCCCCTCTGGTCCAGAGACCCGTCGATCTCTGGTGGGCTCGACTACTGCGTGATTTATCTGGGACTGGTTTTATTACTTTATCTTACTTTTATCTTATTCTTATCGTCGACGTAAACTTCTCTATTTAAAACTATTTATTTGGGAGTCACACACACTGAGCAAATTTGCCTATAGTAAGCCCAATTTACAGATTTCGTAATCAACTGGCTCTGCTTACCTTCT
>NW_023622007.1:0-5056 GCF_014905685.2 Nematolebias whitei
AATGTATTATGAAATTCTTTATCAAAAGGGCTCGTGAAACGGTCGGCACAGATATTCAGACCAGAAGGAAAAAATAAAAGACAAAAGCTGTCACTGCTAGGATAAATTAGTGTCCTTTATTATCCTGCCACAGAGAACAACCGAGCAAAAAACAAACATGTACACTCGTACACTCTTAACACAGATTGATATGAAATAACTTCTCACCGTGACACTGGCCGGGAAGTCGTTTTCGACCCAGGTAAAGAAGAATCACATCAAAATTGGTGCATGGCATTCAGCGCGTGCTGATCCACACCGGACTTCCAACTCTCTGTTGTCTGATACATTTCTTATAAAGGCTTCCCTGATCGCGTGAGAGCAGATCAAAGCAAGTTTGATGGTTACCAGAACAACGGATCTAATTAAACCATCATCAAAAGCGATGGCTCATCCTTTAAGGAGCGCCTGTGACCGTAAAAGCGGGCCAAAGCTTCCAGGTCAAGAGCACTCCTAATGCTTATTAAAGCATTCCTAAAGAGCACTCCTCGTCCCTTCTGCAAACCATCAAAGAGTGTCTAAATATTATAAGCAACACACACACACAAAGTATATGTTTGAACACATAATACAAAATACAATCCCTAATATGTGAATAACACGTTGTATAAGTGTGTTTAAATAAGTGTAATATAGGTCTAGATTGACATAAAAGCATTAAAATAATAATTTCTATATCATTCCACCCTTGCTTTTATGGCAATTTTAGACATTTAATTCTGAATAAGTAACACACACAAAATATATATGTTTGAATCGGCATAAAGGCAACTTCACACCTTATGAAACATATTTTCATATCATTCCACCCTTTTTGCCTTTATGGCATGTAAAACATAATTCCACAATACAACTTTTTTAGTTTTGACTAGTTTCAAACCCCTGGAACGTTTTGATTTATTACATTCCCACTGACACGATCATTGTAAATCAAAACACCTGGTAGGTGTTCAGATTATAGTTTTTTTTTTTCACCAAACCATGTACCAGCTGTATTATAAATTTCCTGATTAATTCTTTTTTTTAAACCCTAAACAAGTTCCCAAAATACACAAAGTTAATACAGAGATACATAGATCAAACTAGTTATTCTTCTCTTCACTAAACAAACAAAAGGGATACTGCATATATTTTGCGCCGTAGATAATATTCCTGTGAATATATCCCACCAATGGTGAGCCGACGCCTATACTTATTAGTTTTAGCCATATGTAAAAACCTTTCTTTGAGCCATGCAGGTGGACACTGTTAGATCAGACACGTTTAGACTTATGAGACTTGATCATTTCAGTCAACTCTATGGACTCATTCAATGCGCATTTTAAATGATCCAGAGAGACTCGCCATGGAGTAAGGAACTATAATTAGTCAAACGATAAGTCTAGTTGTTCCGAGTTCACAGATGTACACCACACACACATCCAGAGAAAGGCACCTTAGGTACTTTTTATTGTTGCTCTAACCTAGTTCATGAGTCTAATCACACAATACCTTGTCTCTGGTTAAACATGGGTTAACATGATTAGTTTCAACATACATATCACTCTTTTATCAGACAGTTATTAAAGGCAAAATGTGATATTTGCATAACTGTGGTTGCCTTCATTACATTTTGTACTCTCCTCCACTTATGATGATTCGATGTAGTGACACCACCCTCTGGCAGGGCTCCTCCTGCAGCTGTACAAAAAAAAACCTGCAAGGTACACAGGAAAACAAGTTCAAAGCTTCAATTATGTTGGAGAGCACTTTTTCCTGTGCTCCCCCACATCTTTTGCTGCAAGTTTATTTCTTTTATCAGTATTTTGACCGTTTCTTCTTGAGTCATGACAACTGATGGTATCCAGAACCTTTCTTGAGTAACTGCCAACGAAGCACGTCTCCTCCTTCTCCTTAATTGGCAGTAAAAATCAAACTTCGTTCTCCTTTTTTTTCTTTCTTTCATCTGGTTTAGCATGTACAGTTAGTCACACACAGAGGCACCTCGGCCTCTATCATCAGCCAGCATCCTGTTGATACGAGAGGGACATCAAATCCATTGCGTGCACATTGTTTACACATGTAGATCTTGCAGTCACTCATTGCTTTTGGGCTGGACATGTGAAATGTGCTTGTGTTCTGTTTGCTTTGTTATTTCTCGCCCAAGAGATGCTGAAACTTTCTTGTTCCACCTCAATCAGCACCTGTCCCGGTGTCAGCGAGAAGGCGTTCTCCAGCAGGACCGTGGCACCTACGGCAAGGTACACGATGACCAAAGGTCCTGCACTCCCATCGGACGGGTGCTTGCCACCGATGCTTCTCATGTCGTCCTCTGTGCGGTCCCATCCAGTCCGCAAAGATCAATGAAACATCAAGCTGTGGAAACAATAAAACTGCTTTTCAACAAAAAGAGAGAAGAATTAGTTTTCTCTTTTATAACACTTATGAATTGGTACATTTTACCCATTTTTCCTTCTCCTGCCTCTGGGATATTGCAGACCCAGACCAATTTTATAACTTGAATTTGACCTGAAATACTTTTCAGTTTGTCAAATCATGTCTTTCATTTTCTCAGCATTTCCTCTTTTTTTTTTTAACAGTTCATCCATTCTCTTAATCAGCCCAGCAGCTTTGTGGGTGATAAGGAAATATGATAAATCCATTCAACACGTTTTCCAGCTGACCAGTCTTTCACCTGTTTTCCAATAAAATGGGTCCCATTTTCTGTATCTGAAGGGGACCCTCATAAAATTATTTCATCATACTAAGACATTTTAAAGTAGATGTCTGATTTGCATATTTACAAAGATGAGTCACCAACACACCTGAATATGTATCTACAGCCGTATATACATATCTACACCCCTGTGACATGGCAAAGGGCCAATGAAATCCGTTTGCCAGATCTGATATGGTCCCTTTCCCCTATTTATCTCTGCATTTTTACTATCGTGACCCTCTTTCTTCTAATGCTGCATGCTTCACATCGTTGTATTTGCAGTTTCATCATCTGTCTTGTTCTACAATCAAACAATTCTTCATTCATAACCACTTCATGCAAAAAGTGTCAATAATTAACTTTATTTATTAAAAAGAAAATCCTTCTTCTAGTCTTGGCCCCACTCAAAATGTTTAACTCATCAGTTTTCAAAACTGAGATGTTAACTTTTTCCACAGAACCCCTCTTGAAAAGAGCTGAACTTTCACTTTAAATGTGAAACATCTGCAAAACAAGATGGTGAAATTCTTTTTATCTCAGATATTTTTGGATACTTCTAGAGTTGTTTTTAGATGCTGTCAAAACTATAGCTGCAGGTAAAGCATTTATAAACAACATATGTTGCACTTCCTTCCAAACAACATACAATGCACTTCTTTCAAGGCAAACAGCTTAATTTAACACATCCAAACAACATATTTATTTCTAGACATTTCAAATCCACCCTTTTCTTCTTAAACCATCTTGACTTTAGGCATTTTAAAACATCCTTAGTGGCCCAAAATGTCAATACTTGTGCCTTTAATGGCAACATCAGATGTCTTAATTTCTCCTTTGACCTTTGGCATTTTAAAATCAATATCACCTTCAAGTTTTGGGGCTTTTTAATTTAACGTCAAGATCTGGGCTCTCTAATTCTGGACCTTTGATGTTCAATGTTTGACAATATCTGCTTTTCAGAGTGTTGATGTCAACTTTTGGACCCTACTTTTGCCCCTCTAATCCCAATAATGGCTTCCAGCCCTCAGCTCTTCAGCTGACACATCATTCATCTCAGCTGCATGCACTCCTGCCTGCATTAATGCCCTCCAGAAAGCAGAACGAGTAAGTTCCTGCATGTTTTTCTGGCCGTCCCTTCTCGGCCCACGACCCATGGGTTGGCCAAATGATTTTTTTCACAGTTTTCAGCTCTGTGCTCCTCCTTGTGAACGCACAGCGAGCGCGCCCCTCAGCACATCTCTGCTCGCACTCCCACAGGGTCACCCAATGACCCTGTAAATCAGAGTCCTCCGATGTTATCTGTCGGGCTGTTTCTACACAAACTTCAAACAACGGTCTCGAGCCTTGCAAAGCTCTGACTCGATGCGCTTTCATTTTCTGACCTCCACCTTTGTCTAACAGTCTCGAAAATCGAGCATCTGTGGATTGTGATATTAAACTCGACGGATTCCATCCGTCAGCCAACCTTGCAACATAAGCTCCGAATCGTTCCAGCAAAACATCACGCTCTTTCTTCCTCATTTTACGCCTGCATACCGCGCTCTCAGCTACATTAATCAAGCGGTCTAGCTTGCACTCTGTCTGCGCATCAGATAACAACTGTTTTCGTTGTAAAAACTGTTTCTCTTTCTCCTGAACTTCCTCAACACATTTTTCTTTTTTTCTCTCAAATTTTCCTCGCAACCGGGACACCTGCTCCACCGCCCCGTCAGCTACACTGCTCATTCTCACAAACTGAGCACCGAGCCGTCCATTCAACAAGCAGGCGGTCCTCACATTCTTGTTTACTCCATTGAGCCTGTAATTGCATTTTCTGATTTTATGCTGAAGTCCTGTCACTGGTGCCATCTTTTTTTTTTTACCTCTATTGCCTGCAAAAGTGGTCAAAACATCACTCGGACTATCTGCTTTCAGAAAAATTGTTCTAACAACATAAGATGAGCTTCTTCACACCTCTTCAAAAACAATAAAAAAACGACTGGGATGGGATTTCTTCCCATCCCGGTACAACTTTTTCTCCGTTCAGCTCACGCCTCCTCAGGCGTCTGAATAAACTTTTTTTTCTGTCTTAAACTCTCACACAAAGGCTCGGGCGTCCCCTCCACCTCTTAAACACAAAGCCAGGGTTGGATAACTCTTCCAACCCGGCACAACTATGCAACTCGCATCAACATTTCTCTCAACACTCTTTTTTTTTTCCCTTCGTTTGAATATGGTGCAGCCGTTCAGAATTATTTATTTAAATTCTTAACATCCCATCCTCGTCGCCAAAAATGTATTATGAAATTCTTTATCAAAAGGGCTCGTGAAACGGTCGGC
>NW_023622008.1:0-5055 GCF_014905685.2 Nematolebias whitei
TTATCGCTAATTCCAGTGGTTACCTTTTGCTCATCGGAAAGCAGACATGGCACCCCAGATGGGACCAGAACAGTCCCAGAAGTGAGGACGCGCTACAGAGGACTGATAGGCGTCAGTAGAGCAGCTCTAGAGAGTAAGGAGCTGTCAGTAATTGGGAGACCCCCCAGTTAGTACCCCCAATGGATCACTAGAGGCTAGTGAGGAGGGGTAGAAGGCTTACGAGGGTTACTGACCATAATCCAGAATCGTAGGTAAGCAGCTAGTCTGTCCTAGTCCAAAACGTTAGGATAAAGTCTGGAGACTTTGAGGACCGACAAACTTGACCCGACAAAAAAAGACATAAAGATGGCCTCAGGAGAGGCATCTACGAGTGTAGAGCCAGACAGACTCGAGCTGGCTCAGGAGAGCCAAGAAGAACAGGAGCCAGTGGAAGGAAAGACAGATGGCCAAAAGATAATGGTACAAAGTACAGGAGGAAAACCAATAAGAGTAACCAGGGTGGAAGTCATCCTATATGGAAAAGGGTATCATACCTGGAATCCAGCAGTGAAGGAAATACTAACAGAAAGTAATCCCCAGCTAGATGGAAAAGTTCTGAAGGACGGACTGGAAAAATTTATAAGAGAAAAAGGAAGGTTTTGCTGTACGACAGCCCGGAAGGGAGTCCAAACAGTGGTGGTAAAAGACCCAGGCGAAGCAAAATCAAAAAAAGAAGTAAAAACGTGGTTACAATGGTGGGTGCAACAGATAGAGAAACAAAAACAAACGACAATAGTGTCAGTAATTAGCCCCTCAATCGAGTATGACCCCATGGTAAAGATGATATCCAAAGTGACAGGATTAGATGGGTATATCACAAACCCTACATGCAGGGCAACAGCAAAATATAAAGAGTGTGAAGAAGAATTGGCAAGAATGAGGGAGTATAGAAAAGAGAGAAAATCAGAGATGGATCCTGAAAGTGAGCACAGCTCCATTGCACAAACCCCCGAAGCGTCGGAAAATGAAGAAGACCAAAGCGAACCAGAGGACGAGGTTTTAAAGAATATACCCCCCCTTAATATTAAAAGGGAAGGAGAAAACCTAGGAGGCACAAGGCTATGGCAGGGAACTTACCCTCCAACCTCTCATCCCCCCCCCACGTTCGTGAGCTCTACTCCAAACTTGAGTGCGTACAGAGAAACTCCCAAATATCATTCCGATACAGACGAGGAAACCAGAGCAGAGCAACTGAGATTACTAGCAGGTATGATCAAAGGAGAAAACGAACCTGAAGATAGTAATAATGAGAGCACAGGATGTAAAGACTATCTTGGACAGGTTGACAGGAACTTAGATATGCTTGCCCGAAGTATAGTGGAAAGGATGGGGAGGCTCGAAACCACCGAAACCGGGAGGGCAGAAAGGGGGTCACGAGGAATGCGAGAGCAGAAACAAACAGAACCACTAAAAAACCAGCCGATTAAACAAGAAAATCCTAAACAGAACCCCTCAGGAGAAACCCAAAAAACTTATGGGAAAAAGAAGGCTAAAGTAAAACACTTAAAACCAGAACTTGAGTCAGATTACAGTCAAGAGGAAGGGGAAAAAGAAAATTCACAAAAGAAACAAAAAATTAGGCAAACAACAGGGCTCAAACAGGTCCTAGAACCACTCCCGAAAGAGACACAAAGTGTGAAGTTTCAAAATGGTACCCGAGTATACCAAGTGATAGGGACACCATGGTCTATAGAGGCCGACGCGCTACTGGTGTTTACAAATCATAAGTACAAAATCCATAACTCAACCTACCGAAAAGCTCTAAAGAAAGTAGCCGGTAGGGAGTACCAAGCTGAAATAAAACAACTTGTTGGTGAGCCAAACATCAACGAGCCAGAAACAAGGATGACCAGTGGAGCCGATACTCCATTCTATGCCATAATACACATCCCAATTCGAAGCTACAAAGAAGCGACCGATGAGACTAAATATTTCAAGGAAATGTTAGAAGCTCTGCAGAAGGGGGTGTTCCGAGCCATAGAGTTCGACTTCAGGCGCATAGTGATAGGAATAGATGGGCTCCGGTCCCATCATCTGCAGTGGGAAACGGCTGAGAGAATAGCAGTCAATTCAATGACATATCTGGCCAAAGACATGCCAGCGGGAGCACACTTAAAAGAAATGATTATAGTGACCCCCACTCATCTAGATGAAGATCGAAAATCCAGGGTTGTGGCCGCAATGACAAAACGAGAAGAGAAACCAATTAAAGAACCCCTAAAGTTAGGGAGAGAACACACAGAAAAATCATCGACACCGGGATCATCACAGGGAGCCAAGAAAAGTGAAGACCCGTTAAGGAGTAGTCCTCAGGGGTCGAAAATGTCCCTGACCTCACCCTCAGAAAATGACCTGATAAGTACAACCACAAGACGACGCAGAAGCGGAGCAGACCCACGAGAGGGACAGCCAAAGGGAGAGACAGTAACAAGAATACAACCCTTAAACATAGAGAGTGAGGAGGATGACGACGAGAGCTCTCAGGGAGAACCAGATGTAGACCCGAGTCAGGAAGACACCGATGATGAAGGTAGTGCCAGTCTAGGATCAATAGCAGGCCAATACGACGGTCCAGTTAAGCCATTAAGAATAGGACAAAGAAAAGGACAAAAGAAGGGAGTAGAAATACTGGACGTGCATAGAGTATCAGAAAGGTTAGCCAGGGACTTGAGTTGGGGCCCGGTGCAGGCGAGTGATGGGCGTCGAACTTACATCCCTGAAGCTGGCCAAAATCACTATGACATTCCACCAGTATGGGCAGACAAGTCAGAAGAGACAGTGGAACTGACTGTTAAAGCTACTTTGGGAGAGTGGGCCAACATTTTGATGATGCCCTCATACCCCACATTGGCAGCCCACAAACCCCTAACTAGTAACTTTAGGACCGCTTATTTAGGGATAGTACATGATGTGATGCTGAGAAGAATGAAAAAGACAGCCTACAAGTATGCCCAAGAAACAGAGAAAAAATTGCGAGATGAAATATCGGCCGATGAGGAAGATGATACATACCCGGCCGAGACAAACCCACCGTACCAAGTGCCTGAACCAACCCATGAGCCCGGGCAGGCTAGACAAAACCAAGCTACAGGCCCAGAAACTGACAGTTACCGTGAGTACAAAAAGCTGAAAACCTTAGTGAGAGAAAAACAACCCCAGGAGACCACCGAAGAATACATCAAAGATGTGTGGCCCATGGTAGTTAGCTCCACTGAGTGTGATGCAGCAAAGAAGCTATGGCTAGGTAATGTCACCACAAACCCAATGAGTAAAGGAGAATCAGCTCAAAGCCAGTATGAGAAACTAGTCCTGGAAGATATGGATGATGAAGATTCTCACATTCAGCGGGCTAGGATGCGCATGGATCAAGGCCAACGCCTTACCCCGGTTTGGTATCAACTTAAACAAGTAATTCCCCCTAAAAGGTATGTTAAAGCCTTAAGGATCGTATCCAAGGGAAGAAGGGGAGAGCTCACCTTTGCCAGAATGCCTCATGAAACTAATGACGCCCAGATAGACCAGGCAGTAAAATCGTATGACCTAGAGCAGCTGTTCTGGGAGGAAAAGAAGAAAAGTGAGAGCAGGCAAAGCCAAAAACCACCAAAACCGACACAAAAGGCCCCTCAACAGCCACAATACAGAGAACAGTTCCCGAGACAGCAAGGGACACAGTACAGGGAGAGACCACCGAGGCAGTCAGAACCTCGATATAGGGACCAACAACCAAAACGATTTTCAGCTCCAGCTTCAAACTCCACACCACAGAAAGGAGGTAAATACCTACCCCCGGAAGAATATGCAAAACTGACCCCAGAAGAAAAACGAGCCCTCCATGAATCCCGTGAGAAAGGGAGTGGAGGGCCAGCTAAATAATGGCAGATAGGTTGCGGGTCACTCTGGAAGATGCCTATTGGGAGGGGGACGAAATCTACACTAAAGTAGAGGGAGAACCTTACCTAATAGATTCCGGAGCTGAGGTGTCTATGACCCGCAAAAACCTAAAAACAATAGGACATCTCACAGTTCAGTTAGCAAACGGAAAAATTGAAACAATGCCTTACGGGTTATGGCAAGGAATTGTGTGGATAAAAGGGCCTTATAACCTTATGACAATTACCGATCTGAAAGAACTAAAGAAACCAAAAAAGAATCGGAGAGCCTTAAATAGAAGGTTAGAGAAGTTAAAATCTAGGCTAGTAAAAATAGGGTTCACACACAAACAAAGTGAGTCCGAAGACTGGTATAAACCTGTAAATATCCCTGAAGTGACAAAGCAAAAAATAGATGAGAGTGACTTCTCCCCGGCTGGGAAAGAGAAGTTACAACAAATATTAGAGAAAGCCTCAATAGCCAGATTTAAAAATGATTGCGGGGATCTAGGCCCAAAGTTGTGCATATAATCGAAGGAGGAGTACACCCACCTGTAAGACAATATCCTCTAAATCCCGGAGCAGTTGAAGAAATGAACAAAATTGTGAAAGAATTAGGAGCGTTAGGAATTATTAGGGAAGAAACAAACCCCATAACTAACAGCCCGATCCAAGCAGTTAAGAAACCCGAATCAGCAGGAGGAGGATGGCGACCAGTGATTAATTTCAAAGCCCTTAACAGACGAACAGTAGCCAACAGAGCGAGTCTAATCAACCCGCAGGGCACCCTAAAAACTCTACAAGTGAAAAAGTACAAATCTTGCATTGATTTAGCAAATGGATTTTTCTCTCTTAGGCTGGCAAAACAATCACAGGGAAAGACAGCTTTTACCCACCAGGGAAAAAGTTATGTTTGGCAGAGACTACCACAGGGATATAAAAACTCTCCTAATGTATTTCAGTCGGTTGTGATGGACGTGCTCAAAGACTTAGGCGCCACAACTTACATCGACGATGTGTTTATCGCAGATGACACAGAAGAAGAGCACCTGGAAAGGTTAGCTAAAGTGGTGCAGCGAGTCACAGAGGCAGGATTGAAACTGAATTTGAAAAAATGCCAGCTTGGACAGTTCCAAGTTAATTATTT
>NW_023622009.1:0-2471 GCF_014905685.2 Nematolebias whitei
TATTACATGTGGAGTGCCTCAAGGCTCTATACTTGGACCTAAGCTATTTATTTTATATGTGAATGACCTGGTAAATGTGACTGGATTTTTTAAATGTATTTTGTTTGCAGATGATACTACTTTTCTTTGTGTGGGTGAAAATGTTGTGCAAATGCTGAAGATGGCACAAACAGAATTTGTGAAAATACAAAATTGGTTTCAACTAAACAAATTATCTTTAAATGTTGATAAAACAAATTATATGATTTTTAGTAATAACAAGAAAGTGCTTGATACTCCATTTAGAGTCGATGGAATTGAAATTAATAGAGTCAATGAGGTGAAATTTCTGGGTGTCATCATTGATGAAAAACTAACATGGAGATCTCACGTAAAAAACTTAAGAACTAAAATAGCTAAATCGATTGCAGTAATGTACAAAGTTAGAGAGTTATTCAATGATAAAGCAATGTTTCTATTGTATAATGCCATTATTGTTCCACATTTAATTTACTGTATTGAAGTCTGGGGTAAAGCATGTAAAACAATTACAAATCCAATTTTTATTTTACAGAAAAGAGCCATAAGAATTATTACCAGAAAAGATTATACCCATCCGTCAAATATATTGTTTCATCAGCTAAAGATATTAAAATTTTATGACTTGGTTGATTACAATATCTTACTGTTTATGTATGGGGCCAACAAAAACATACTACCTACTAACATTCAAGGGAAATTTGTTAAAAGAGAAAGTAATTATTATCTTAAGGGGATGGAGATGTTTGTGAAGCCGTGGTGTCGCACCAGTCTGAAGATGCGATCCACTATATCTCAGGGTATTAGATTGTGGAATGATCTGGAGGTTGATATTAAAAAAGCCAAAACTATGTACATATTCAAGAGGATGATAAAAATTTGTTTTTTAAAAAAATATTAAGTATAATGTGAGTTCATAAAAATTGTTTACAGTTGATCTTATATTTTAGCAAAGTTTTTTTTTTGTTTTTTTAATCTTTTTATATTTTTTTATTAATTCATCTTGCTTTTGTATAGTAATTTTGTTTGGAATATATTTTGGGGACAAGGGGCAGATATTATAAGAATTCATTCTTCTTCTGCTGCCTTTCATTTTATTTCGGTGACTATATATCTTTTTTCTTTTCTTTAAATTGTATTATATTTGTTGTTTGGATTAAATGAAATTAATAAATAAAACATACATACATACATACATACATGTCCACTGCGCAAGGAGACGTCCAAACAATGTCTTTTTTGCCCGTCTAATGTTGGTCCCTCGCAGCTGCAGACTGTGACGCCAGATGACGTCTTTTTCTGACGTCCATCGGACAGTCAATATAGATGTCTTTTCTATATCAAAATTTAACTTTTATTCACTTCAGATAATAATAATGTTTTTATTAAACACAGTTTTTAACAGATGTAAACATCATTTTTACAATTATTGGTTCCACAGCTCACATGGTGCAGAAACGGACAACTCAGTGGCCTTTGAGTCACTTAAAATAGATTTTTAATTCCATTATGTTCACAAGTTCCTGTTTATTTATTAGAACTACATTTCCCAGCAGCCCTTGTTTCATCATATGATTAAAAAACTGAGTATAATGCTGCCAGACCGAGAAAAGCCTTTAAATCTCCTAATAACAGATTGTTGACGTTGTGTCAGTGAGGTTGATTGTGAGGGTTTGTCTCCCTCTGGTGGTGAACTGATGAACTGCATGACGTCACTTCTGTCAACTTTATGTTGGATCTTTTGATGCATGCTCAATAATCCAGGTAGAAAAATCTAAAAAAGTTAAATCTTGTCCTCTGGACATTCAAAAAAACAAAACAAAGCAAATCAACAAAAAAATGTAGAAACGTTTCGTCTCTCATCCGAGAGACTTCCTCAGTCTGAGGAGCTGTATTCAGCTCAGTCTCTTAAATAGCACCGTCTCAGAGTGGATCAACCAGTTTTGCTGCTGACAACCAAAACCAGCTGATCACATGCTCAAGAAGGACCATCAGCCTAACAATGGATCATTAGCACACTGATTGCTGTTTACTGTTCACAGAGGGCTGAGTGATACTAGCAATCACAGCATTGTAAGAGGGGGACAGTTGAACCCGGAGGCCTCCACCCCTGTTTAACGATGGACGATTTCTTTTCACAAAGATGGCCTCCTTTACTCCTCTCTCAAACCATCGTTCCTCTCTGTCCAGGATGTGAACATCTTCATCCCTGAAAGAGTGACCGCTGGCCTGGAGATGAGTGTAGACCGCAGAGTCCTGGCCTGATGATGTTGATCTTCTGTGCTGGGCCATCCTTTTGGCCAGTGGCTGTTTTGTTTCCCCGATGTAAGACTGATCACAGCCCTCCTGACACTGAACAGCATACACAACATTGCTCTGTTTGTGCCGGGGGACTGGATCTTTGGGATGAACCAGTCTTTGCCGTAATGTATTTTGGGGTTTAAAAGCAACTG
>NW_023622009.1:2571-5055 GCF_014905685.2 Nematolebias whitei
TGGGGGACTGGATCTTTGGGATGAACCAGTCTTTGCCGTAATGTATTTTGGGGTTTAAAAGCCACTGGGACGTTATGTTGAGAAAATAAACGTCTCAGTTTCTCTGATACTCCCTCAACATATGGAATGACCACCACTGGTCTGGGTCTGGGTTCCTCCTTTTCACCTGTTGGCTGACTGGAGTCCTGTTTGGGTTTCTTCTCTGCTTTCAGGAAGGCCCAATTAGGATATCCACATTGCTCTAGAGCCTGTCTTGTGTGGGATTTCTCCTTCTGCCTGGCTCCTGAGCTAGTGGGGACACTGTCTGCTCTGTGATACAGAGTCCTGATGACTCCTAACTTGTGCTCCAAAGGGTGATGGGAGTCAAACTGCAAGTACTTGTCTGTGTGGGTGGGTTTGCGGTATAGCCTTGTCCTGCTCCAAAATTTTCAGGCTATTGACCGTTTTCTGTACCACAGACTGTACCCAGGGGAGGCCACACCTAGTCTGTATGGTTTACCTAAGATCCACAAACAAGGTGTACCTTTAAGACCATTTGTTAGTATGATTAACTCTGTCACTTACAATGTTTCCAAATATCTGGCGTCTGTACTCATCCCTTTAGTTGGCAGCTCAGAACACCACATACAGAACACTGTAGTGAACTAGGCCTGATGTCAAAACCTTGACCTTAAGGACCTTATGGGACAGAACTTGTCATTTCATTGATTTGCATCCAGAAATACAGGTTGACCCATCCTGAGACTTTCTTTCTTGAATTAATCAAGTGAAAGAAGACTATTCTCTATTATCATTACTATTTTACAAATGTTTGATAATCAAATTGTGTTAGTTCAAACAATGTTTGAATGTTGAAGTGAACTACTCATTTTTATTAACTGTGAAACAGTAATAATGATTCTTAATCCTCATTCAAAGTGAAATCAAGTTGGAATACGTTACAGAGTAATGATTCATTTTCTTGATCGTCTGTTTGAAGTGAGCAAGTGTGTAAGTTTGTCAAAGTTCAAGTTTCGGTCAACTGCAAGTTTACTGAAAAAGAAATGTCATGTTTAACTTTTACAGCAAGATACTGGAGAAGTGACTCCACGAAGTCTGGTTTCTTCATAATATCTTTTTGTCTGTTCTTAAACAATCTTAATCTTTTCCTTGAATTTTCAAAACACCTTACACCACAAAACACACCTCTGTTTTGGTCAATCGACCAATCAGAAAGTTCTCAAATGAACCGGAAGTGAGCTTCTTTAAAAAGATGCAACACTTCCTAGTTCAGAGGAAGTAGAAGTAGAAGTAGAAGTAGAAGTTTGTAGTCAGATGAAGAAGTAGATGGAGAGTTCTGCAAGAGGTTCCACCTCCAGTCGGAGTCGGGTGGAGAGTTTGCAGTTCCAGAGTTCATGAAGGCTGGAATTCAGGATGCTGATGAAAGAAAAATCAAGCTAATCCAGAGAAGATCTGGGAATTATGAAAGTCTGTTCTGGATACTCACGACTCCAGAGGTTTAGCTGTTCTTACGGAGACGCTGAAAAGTGGCTCGAAGTGGAACTTTACGCCGGAACTGACATATCTTCAGAAAGGTAAAAAGTCGATCTTCAACCAAAGTGTACCGTTGGGACAAGCTGGTCCAAAGGAGCGTGTTGTTCTGGTTAAAACAGACAAATTCCCTCACACATCTCTCTCAAGATAAACTTCATCTTTCCATCTTTAAAACTCTTCTATCAAGTAGAAATTAATCCAGATATTTTTAGAAATGTCTAAAGCAAAGTTTTCACCACCGCCGTGTGGTTAATCAAAATTGTACAGCTTGCTAAAATTAGCCATGTTGTTATTTTCAATTCTTGCCAATTAATGTAAATGTGTGATGTGTTAAACTTGATTCTGTTAATAAATGACCCACTGTCTTGGTGAGTCAAAGAAAATTAACGTCTCATGTCCACATTTTATTAAATTCAGATGCACGTTATATACAGTCCGGAAAAATGAAAGAATCCGTTTAATTTATGAATATATCAGCATATGTTCATCTACATACTGATGGCCCGTGACGGTTCATAAATGGACTGTTGTATTCGTGTAACAATTGAATATCATGTTGGCATGAAATAGTGTGTGCAGATTGTTGCTGTGTTGAAACGCAGCGCAGCTGCGACGCTTGGAGAAAACGCTGTGTTGAACTGCGATGCTCAGAGAAAGCTTACAGAAATGCTTGCAGCTAGTGGTGTTTTGAAAGCTGATATTGAGAGTCAATGTGTCTGTTTAAAAGCTGAAATGTACGTCTGTTGTGTGTGACAAAGCTGATGAGCGGTGGAAAACGTTATTCTGTTTAAACTGTGGTCCAAACGGACGGAGGTTCTGTTGGTCCGGCTCGGTTCTGAGAAATTCGAACGAGTTGTTTTAAATAGATGGAGAAACGTTTTAAGGACTGGGCAAAGTCTCAGTGAAGCTCAGAGTTGATTCATTACATTTTTAACAGAAAATAGTGCATTT